>NW_027282426.1:2500-7500 GCF_046629955.1 Centroberyx affinis | reverse complement strand
TCAGGTGTGTTCAGGTGAATTAAAGGCTTCTTCTCTTAAAGGGGAAGCCGCACTGCCTGTAAACCCGATATTAGAACAGCCTCTCTATCAACTTGTTAACTGAATATTAGGATATTAATTAATTAATTAATTAATTAATTATTGTTATTGTTCGGATTATTATTTTTGTTGTTGTTGTTGTTGTTGTTCTTCTTCTTCTTCTTCCCTAAAAGTATCTGGATCTCAGAAATCATAAGACACACAGCAGCCAAACTCCAGATTGGTTGGAGATCTCACCCACTACTCAGGTATAAGAACTTACACCAGTCACCCTGATGGTGGCGCTATAACAACCAATTTTACATTTTGGCCAATAACTTCTGAACCCTATGTCATAGAATCAAAAATCAGATTTTCCGCCATTTAGAATTTTTTCAAAAAACTATTTTTGTGAACTCCTCCTAGACCGTTGAGGCAATTATCTCCACCTTTGGTGTGCATCATCTCTGGACTCCCATGATTACAAGTTGAAGTTATTAAAAAGATTTTTGATATTCCATAAATCATGAACGCATTGTGCTATCTTCACCAGATTTGGTAAACTTGTTCAAGTATCTAATCTGAGATAATTTGCAAAATTTGCTGTCACTTTGCCAATAGGGGGCGCTAAAGCAATTTATAAAATTTAAATGCCCGTGACTCAGTGACTGTAAATTATACAAATACAATTCTTTCATTCAGAGACCCGACATGCCACTGGGATCACACTTGCGTTGTTCCACATCACACATTAACCCCAGAGGCCAGCAGGTGCTCGGACCCCACCACTTGCCGCTTGCAGCTGTATTTATAGCTATAGTTATTAGGATACATTATAATATATATTAGGCGATATATAAAGCTATATGTTTGGATATTTGCTTTATAATGTCTCCTTAAGCAGCTGTGAGTTGCTGTGAGTTACAGCATGGTTTATTAGAATATCATACAGAATAACATTACAGTTATTCAAAAGAGTTTGTGTTTTTAGCATTTAGCTAAAACTTACTTTTGGCTAATATTCAGGTTAATGTTTTTGCCTTATCAGTTAAGATAATTAAAGATGTCTCTAATATCATCTGGCTCCACTGTCAAGCCCCTGTTGTTACTTTATTATTACAGCAGCATGAGAATGACAGACGAGTTAAATTATGGCAATATGGGTGTGCTGGCAGTATGTACAGTTTTTGGGATGCTCAGTCAGTAAATATTTGTTCTTGATTGCAAAGTATATTTATTTTGGTTACGTTTGACCTGAACACATTTTCAGGAAAGATGTGGTTTCCCTGACATTCTTTCATAAAACCAGTTAGGCCTTATAGTCAATTTTTATAATGTTTTTATACATGAGATAGGCCAGTGCAAAAAACATTTCAAAGGTATTGAAGGATCAAGATGATTCTTTAATATTAATATATCATGTTGCCCAATTGTGTTTAATACTAGAAACATTAATTTGTAGAAAAAAAAAACCAGTAGATGGTGATAATGAGCCGGGAACCTGAGATATTTACCACAGTCTGAAATTTTCCAGGTGAAGTTTACCCCAGTGGGAAGTTTTCTAGATAATATAAATAAAAACTCACTCCTCTGAACTGATGTCTGTCTGGTGACACCTTCTGGTCAGATTCGGTACTGCAGCCTGTTTGACAGGCAGGATTTAACTTCACACCCTGAGTTTCACCTTAAATTTCTTCTTAAGTAGATTCAACGTTAGAAAATGTTTTTTTTCAAAACTGTACGACGTCACGTACATATTCTGTATTTGCTCGTTCCAGCTCTTCATTGAAGCTGTAGTTGCTTATACTGAGTGAAATATTCAAACTCGCACCATTACATCAAATGTAAATAAATCTAGATGTTTGTGGACCATTTTATTCACACGACCCTGTAATTAATTCAGCCTGACATGTTTGGTATCTTTGTTTGGAAACCTTGGGATCTTGACTAGAACTTAAAATTTAGTTCTGGCTGTGAAACATGTTTGTAATGATGGACCTGCGCGAGGGACCTTAGGATAGAAGTGGTTGTAACTTTCTCCACATCTACCCAACCTGCTTTCTTTTTCTTTCCTCTTCCTCCTCTCTCTCTTCCTCCTTCTAATAAGAATAAGAATAACAGTGGAATAAAACATAGATGACAGAGCTGCCTGACCTTTAACTGGGAGAGATGGCTTGTGGGTAAATGCTCCGTGACAAGGATGTCATGTATTAATTCTAGGGAGAAAAACCTTAATTTAACCATTTTATTTACTGGGTGACCTGAATGTGGTGAACATTTGAATAGATTAAGACAGTAATAAATGATAAATAATCATAAACTATATTTATATAGTTCTTCAGTCCATATCAAACTGTAGAGAAGTTTGTTCTCTCCAAGGGAACTTGGGCAGATTGTTCTCCATGAAGACACAAGTATCAACTTGGATAATTGATAATCATCTATGGGTTCCATTGTGCAGCCAGTCAGGAAGAGATAGTCAGCAGATAGTAGCTGGTCACCATGGCAACCTGTGGTTTTAACTGTGTCATGACAAAAATGGACCACAACACCATAAAGGTTAATCAGTTTTATTTTAAACTAAACTAAAGATACAGAAAGATGATGTAGTGTGATCCGTCAGTATCTAGATAAGGTGATGAGAAAATGGACATGGTGTGTAAATACACACGAAAACCAAGAGCCAAACTACACAGTGCACAGGTGCATCTTCTAGTCCAGAC
Source organism: Centroberyx affinis (assembly GCF_046629955.1). Lineage (NCBI taxonomy): Eukaryota > Metazoa > Chordata > Actinopteri > Beryciformes > Berycidae > Centroberyx > Centroberyx affinis. Next base: position 4,759 of record NW_027282426.1, on the reverse strand, counting down.
CACAGGTGCGTCATTTAGTCCAGACCACAGGTGGGTCTTCTAGTCCAGACCACAGGTGCGTCTTATAGTCCAGACCACAGGTGGGTCTTCTAGTCCAGACCATAGGTGCGTCTTCTAGTCCAGACCACAGGTGGGTCTTATAGTCCAGACCACAGGTGGGTCTTCTAGTCCAGACCACAGGTGTGTCTTCTAGTCCAGACCACAGGTGCGTCTTATAGTCCAGACCACAGGTGGGTCTTCCAGGTCTAATCACAGCCACTGGGGCAATCTGCAAAATAGAAATGAAGCACACAGAAAATACACCAGGGAGAGACAGGCAGGACTGTGAAAACCAGAAGATGCTCTAAGCTTCGATGCCTTTAGCTTAGCCTTGTCATTATTATTTATGTAGGCCAAACAAATGACATGTTAGACCTAGAAGCTGCACTAACCTGTGTCAAATGTCTAGTGAAGACTATAGTACTGTATAGTAGTATAATATACAGTAGTATAGTATAGTCACAGTTCTATAGGTCATATAAATGCTGTTAGGGCCAGTAACTAGCCTGTGGAAAATGGTTTAATATTACACTGTTGTAATGTTAGCATGTCTTATTCTAAAGTCAGAATGTTTTTTCAGCTCTGGGCTGCTTCAGTGTTGGTGGGAGAATATTTGGCACTGAACCAGATCTGAAGTCCAGTTCTCCCACACAGTAAATACCTCTGGAGCCACTCCGCCCAAGCTTATCTGCCACAACTCTACTGCTGGGGAAAGCTGAGGTGAACACATATCATTATCTACAGATATTAATTTACACATGAATGATTTAGTACACACATAAACAGCATGTGTTGGACAGAGTCTCTGTCTCTTTCACACACACACACACACACACACACACACAGAGGTAAGTTACTGATAGATGAGTCAGATGGTAGACAAGCCTCGCCCAAGGGAGGAGCAACATAAAGTCAAACCGGTTTTCTGAGTTCGAGTGACGGACTGAAACCTGCTGCCTGCAGCTCTACAACAAAGGTAGGCAATGGAGTTAGTGAAGCCCGATATAAATTCACTAATTCTTCATTGTATGTAGACTGTAACAGAATGTCCAGGCTGTTTATTACATGTATTTTCAGATTGTAAAGTTGGAGAATAAAGTTCTGTGGTGGAGAGAGGGAGAGGCTCTGACAGGCGGTGATGGAGTTTATATTGGCTGAACAACAGCCTTCCATTACATTACATTACATTTTATTATTTATTACATTACAGCCTTCCATTACATTACATTACATTTTATTATTTATTACATTACAGCCTTCCACTGTCTGTAGGCTAACAGCTCTACTGAGGGCTTTAAGGACAGAACACCTGCTGGCAGAATCATATTATTGTCTTCAGATAGTTAATAGTCCAGACATCACCTCCATCGGCAGCAGTAAGCTGCTGTTCAGCAACTAAACCTCACTGTTCAGCGACTAAACCTCATTGTTCAGCAACTAAACCTCACTGTTCAGCAACTAAACCCCTCTGTTCAGCGACTAAACCTCACTGTTCAGCAACTAAACCCCTCTGTTCAGCAACTAAACCTCACTGTTCAGCAACTAAACCCCTCTGTTCAGCAACTAAACCTCACTGTTCAGCAACTAAACCTCACTGTTCAGCGACTAAACCCCTCTGTTCAGCAACTAAACCTCACTGTTCAGCGACTAAACCCCTCTGTTCAGCAACTAAACCTCACTGTTCAGCGACTAAACCCCTCTGTTCAGCAACTAAACCTCACTGTTCAGCGACTAAACCTCACTGTTCAGCGACTAAACCCATCTGTTCAGCGACTAAACCTCACTGTTCAGCAACTAAACCTCACTGTTCAGCGACTAAACCCCTCTGTTCAGCGACTAAACCTCACTGTTCAGCGACTAAACCCCTCTGTTCAGCGACTAAACCTCACTGTTCAGCGACTAAACCCCTCTGTTCAGCGACTAAACCTCACTGTTCAGCGACTAAACCCCTCTGTTCAGCGACTAAACCTCACTGAGCAGCGACTAAACCCCTCTGTTCAGCGACTAAACCTCACTGTTCAGCGACTAAACCCCTCTGTTCAGCGACTAAACCTCACTGTTCAGCGACTAAACCCCTCTGTTCAGCGACTAAACCTCACTGTTCAGCGACTAAACCCCTCTGTTCAGCGACTAAACCTCACTGAGCAGCGACTAAACCCCTCTGTTCAGCGACTAAACCTCACTGAGCAGCGACTAAACCTCACTGTTCAGCGACTAAAC
>NW_027282425.1:0-212852 GCF_046629955.1 Centroberyx affinis | reverse complement strand
GAAAAGCTGATGGTATCTCCTGCTTGTACAACTTGAAAGTTCAGTTGGGGAGAGTCATGTCTTCTAAGCATCCTGTGTCCGTCCGGTGGAGTGAAAACGTTCAGAATTGACTGGTTCCACTCCTGTAGTAAACACAATAGCTATTGTTGTGAGACGCTGGGCTTTTTGCAATTGGAGGAAGAGAAGAAAAAACATTGTCTGGCCTTGACTGAACATTTCAACCATTTCAATTCTTGTTGTCTATTCTGCCAGTCTCCGCAAGAAAAACAAGAGCCCAGGAAAGAATGAGGTGGGAGTCTGGCATTTTTTTTTCCAAACACAATTAAACATCCGTTCTTTTCCGGAGAAACTGAGAGAGTGATTAGCGCCGCGGCTACAGCGGCAGGAGACACAAACACTACACTAGCTGTTACGATGTGGTGGAGTGGCTGTTTAATAGATACTGCCCACTGGACGGGGATACAGTAAGTGTATTCATCCAGGCACCCAGAAGGAGTGGGAGCGGAGAGTGAGTTTGGGCCAGTGACCTTGCTGATTAGAACGGACTGACAGATCCTCCTGGCTGCTATTCAAAACAGCTGATAAAGTTCAGGAGGATTTTTTCATACAAAAATGTTGAGGAGGGCAAAACTTTCCTGTGTATTATTGTTCTTGATTGTGGTGGGAAAAAGTAAGGAGAAAAGTCAATAATGATAATAATATTGAAAAAGAAAATTTCACCCAAGGAAGCATGTCAACAGAAGTGGATCTATTTCAGTGAGTGACGTCCTTGACCAAAACAACCTTTCCACTCTACTCTCGAGGGGACAGCACTTGTGGTTGTTGTTGCTGCTGGTGTCTCGTTCTCACCATGTAGGAGGGGAAGATGAGGACTCTCTTGTGCTTCCCACAAGGCCACTGGGGGTCATCCAGCAGATTGGGGTCGTACTCACGAAAGTCCCCCAGATCATTCCCTGCGAGGACCACAAACACAACAACAGCGGTTGAGCAAGAAGCAGACATCTGCACATTTTCTCTTCCAGAATCCAACTTTGTCATTCTGATTAAATAAAACTAGAGAGCATGCTGAATAGTAGCGAAGAGCACTGAGAACGAGGGCAAATTCGATCCTATTATATTACACAGGCCCTTTTTAAACATTATTAAAAGTATTAAATATACTGTGCCTGGAGATACGTGGGTTGAACTGAATGAAGACTGACCTGTATCTAGGCTGCTCTGGTTGCTGTTGGCCCGGCCCAGACTGAGGCTGCGGTGGCTGGCATTGCGAGACTGGGAGAAGGACGAGGTGGAGTCGATGGTGTTTCTCCGACCGCCCAGCACATTGGTGGGGTACAGGAACTGGGTGTAGGACACAGTCTGTGGACGCAGGTGCAGATGTAAAATAAATTGGCACCAATGGATTTATCATAAGTATGACCTGTTGAAAATTCCTGTCCTACTGTTGTGTACCAAGATGCACATCATACAAATGTTGGGAAGATGGCAAACATCATTTTGCACAGTTTCCCCACTGAAAAATGTATCAGAAACTAATGGATCTTGAGAATCTGAAGGCTCACATTTTATATTTGCCCCAATATATCTAACCAGTGGAACCTAGCCTAGGTAATTAGCTAGTAGCTAACTAGCTAGTAAGCTAGCTAATTTCTTGCTAAATTCAAGCAGTGGTTGTAGTTGCTGTTCTGAGATTACTAGCTGTCTGTAACATTAGTTTTATATATATATACAGTGACCACATGCACACAAAAACTGCCACTGCAATGTGATTAAGACACTTATTATGCAAGTAAGTCAGGACCCATGTAAACACCACACTCTGATTATGTAAAGCTCTTAGAGCAAGCATAATTGCAGTAACATATGTGGAGTACTCCAATTTTACTCACATTAGTAGAGACGAGTTACAACATGTATACACCTTAATCGCATTTCTTTAAGTATGATCAAGTAATTATGTTGTTCCGTCAGTATTTTGTCATTTCCAGTTCAGTACTTGCAATAACCACATGTAACATGTAAACCAGAGGTGTCACTTTATAGAATCATGTAAACAGCTTAATTGCACTATAATATTGGTAATAGTCACATTATTGTGCGCATGTAAACGTAGCCAGTGTCTCTGTATGCTTCTGTCTCACCTTTCCATCAGCTCCTAGCTCCACTCCCTCCAGCCCGATCACCATCTCCTTGGCACTGACGCCACCCGATGGGTGCCGCTGACGCCCTCCTTCCAGCTTTACCTCCCTGCCAGAGCACAAGACCTTTAGAGCTTCAGCGCCACACAGCGCCCTGCTGCTTCTGCAACTCCCATCCCATTCTTTACCCTTCCGGCTGAGGCCTGTTATAGCTCACCTCTTTTTCTCTACCACTCAGATAGGCCCACTATCGATCTGCGCTCATCAGCTGGCCTAGATTCTGTAATTGCCTGTGTCTTTGGGTGCGTTTCAGGGCAATTAGAAATGAAGTGCACCCTTGGGAGGGGGACCGGAGGAGAGTAGAGTTTCATTCTAGCAGGGCAGTAGTCTCTTGCAGGCTGGGTTGTTGCATCACCAATGCCTGAAATGCCATACTAGTGTGGGAGATATGCTTTGCTGAAGTAGAAAACAGACGGCTGCAGTGGAACTGTGTCAGTGGAGCAAACAGTGGAGAGCCGACTGAACAAAGTCTGTATGGGCCAAATGATTCGGTATTCAATGTCCACTGCTGAGAACACAGACTGAGGCTATCACATGCAAAATTAAAAAGCCCATACTTATTAATGGAGGAGCCTCATTAAAGCCAAACCCATGTTTCAAATATTAAAATGTACGAATTAAAGATGGGTTACTACTATGAGGAAACCAAATTGTCAGATTTTAGGTCAATCAGCAAAAGCTAATGCAGCCTCTGAACACTGACAGAGAGACTACATGCCCTGCAGTTCACTTTATTCACACCCTCTGTCATACTGATTGATAGATACAGTGGGGTGGCAGCAAGCTGACGAACCTGTCCAAAAGTTAAAACTGCAATAAAAATATCACTTGAGGACTGAAATGATCAAAGCAACAGGCAGAATGCACAACCGTAACTACAAATTCATAATTAATAAATTCAACTGCCCTAGTTTTCTTGTTTTGAAATTGATAGGAGTGAAACAGTGCTCTGCTTACTGACTTGCTTTCATACCAAAGCAAGAAAACAAAGTCCCCTAAACAAATATCCATCCCCTTAAGACTGTTTGTATTGAGACTTAAGAATTAAAGTCTCAGAAGACATAACATGGCAACATTTCCTGGTTTTCCTATTGTACCTCCAGCCTTGTTTCCAATTTAAAATGGTGCCCAGATAAATAAAACAAATGACACAGCGGGCCCTCACATGACTCTCCTAGTGTTTTGATGACATGTGGGGCCAACCTGCTGTAATGAAAACAGTGTTATCTGGCAGACAGGCACATCAGGACACAATGTTGACAGATGCATCATAGACATGGAGATCCCCAGACAGTAGACAACTCACAGAACAGTGAAGATGAGATAAAACAGGGAAACATAAGAGACGAAAAGCTTTCCAAGAGAGAGCTTTTCTTTGAAGCAAACCAGAAAATGAAAGGTTGTACTTCGGTCTGTTGAGAAGGAAGAGAGACAGAAGGAAATCATAGGAAAATGCTGACATTGCTTAGTAACATGCAGGACTAGCAATAACTGACTTCAAACATTTTTATGTTAGTAGTGTTATAATCTAGGCAAAGTGCTCAGGCCCAATCTTTCTAAATTAAGGCTAATAAATTGATTATCATTGCTATCAATGAAAGCCGAAACAGTGCAAAAGAAATTAGGCCTACTGCTATTTGCTTTCAAGACTTAATGAATCTAGGAGAGTCTTAGAAGGGGAAAGACTTTGAAAATGGACCACTACTGGCTACTTTAGAGTGCAACAGCATTCAGGATTCCCTTAATTCAGTGAAGTCATGCTCTAGAGGCCTGAGCTAATTAGCAATATAATTGAATCGCTCACTTATCATGAGCACTGCATTAAACCAATACATGTAATTGGGGCAAGACAAAGAGAAATAAGAGGACAAATACTGTGGTTATTAAATGACCAACAACAACTTTGTTATGAACAGCACTGTGTTGGAATAAATATGGGCTCTGGAAGTCAAGCAGAATCGGCTGTTGATAAAACGTCATTTTGCAGTCAAAACACTTGACTGAGCCAGCCAAAGCCTGACCGTAAACTGTCAATTAGCAGCAATGGGCAGTCAAACATGCATATTGATAGCCCTGGGGGTTCATTAACCCTTGACCTTGCACTGTTTGACTGGCTTAGGAAATTCCACACACGGATTGAGCCTTTTATGCTCTTCAGTAAGCCCTAGTGTGGTGCTTTTCTTTCTCTCCATTGTATTCTCTGCTGTTTATCTGTCCCCTTTCTCTTTCACTTCCTCAAAAACACGCCGTTTCATGTGACTGGGGGGCGTCGGATTCAAGGCCGGACCAGAGTTATCCCCATGCAGGCCAGGTGGGAGTCTGGAGGCCCTGGGAGCTACTATAGCTTCCCATAACACAGAGCCTTGTGTTGCTTTAGGAAAGGAAACAAGCGTCCTCTACAGATAAGCCAGAGACATTTTCTGTTCGAGTGCCAAGAAATTTAATCTCTAAACCCAGGCAGAGGATAAACAAAAATGGTTAATAACAAACTGTCATGTCTGTGTACACCCCAAACAGAAACTCCAGTCGCCCAGCATCATGGATCATTTGCAGTCTTAAACCATTGCACAACACATGAAAACAACATAAAGATGAATCACTGTTAAAGTTTTTTGCAAATGCTACAGTTGCTAGATCTAAGGAGAGCAAGAACCTCAGGAAAGGTGAATCCTAAATGGTAAAGAGCGAAGCCAGCGACAGTTGCAACGGACAAAAATGGGTTGAATTGAACGAAAAGGATGAGTGTCCAAAAGCCACCTGAGCCAAAATGAAAAAGATACAAGCAATAAGCATCAAGCTATAATGTAGCGGAAGATACATATATGAGGGATTAAGCCTTTTAAAGCCCATTTCAGCCCACTGGCTTTTTTTTTTTAGGGTAAAAATGCATCCACCAAAACCAACCCTTAGCAATGTATGCACCAGTCAAAGGAGAGTACATCCACAGAAAAAACGGGATGAGAAAACAAAAGGGAAAGAGGGAGCACAGGCTGGAGGAAATTACAGAGTTTGGCATGCTGTAGGATACATACCCTGCTTGGCTACAATCTCGATAGGGCAGGACAGAAAATACACTATAGAAGGATCTTCTGCCACTGATAAGGACTATCCTATAAAAACAAAAATGGTAAATAAGCTAATTAATATCTATGATAAGATCTACAGGTTAAGTTGGAGAAAGTGTGCAGTAAATAATTAGAATAAAGAGAATTAAGTGAAACGTCAGTATGAGTGTGTGTGTGGCTTGTGTCAGTAACAGTGGCACATGTGGTTCGTGGTCAGTGGTTTGGGGGCAACAATGATGCATTTTTGATACAAGATCTTTTTTAAAATAACTAAAACGCCTTGTACTTGTGTAGACAGAGATATCTAATCAGAAATGTGTCCAAATGCCAAAATGTCAGCTGCACAGAGGGCAGAATGGCTGATTTTTACAAAATAGTGTACGAACCTCAAAATTCTTATTTGAATATCTTTTAATAGCTGTAACTCACGGACACATCAATCTTACAACCCGGCTAAAAATGGGCATCAGAGCGTCAACAACACGTGAGTCACAAAACGCCAATTGTTTCAGCATCAGTTAATCAACAAGCAATTGCTAAATGGTCTGGCAAATCCAGCTCACCTTTATTCCACATCAGATATTGCACTGGATATGAGGCAGAAACGCACATCAGAGGCAAACTTCATCTATCAAATGACTTAATTTAACAAATTGCACTATCAAACGGTTTGCTGATTATATAGACAAAATGACTGCTTTGAGGTTCATTCTGGGTTACTGTGCTACATTATGCATTAAGTCAGCCACTCCATAACAACCGAATGCCGAATAATAAACTATAAGCTGAAGACCGGCGAATAGATCTACACTTAAAAAAACATTACATTGAAAACTGATTCTTTCCTCGTACAGCATCGAAACTAGATTCTGCATCTCAAAACACCGCGAGTTAAAGCTAACTGAATTACTTTTCAGATCCAAAGAATGCGACAGGCGCCAGTACAATATTACTTAGAAACACTTAATATAGTTCTCCTGGCCCAGTCTACACAACAATCTTTGGTTTGATTACTTTCTGCACACCCTGTAAAACAATTCAACACCACTGTGCCAAAATTTGTCTGTGTTCAGGGATCTGTGCGTGAGCCTCATGCATCCTGTTGTAAACTGAGAGTGTGATATGTTGTGTGATTTAGCTCTTATGAGTTTAGTGACTTCATGGTGTGATTCCAGATTTACAACGATCAAATAAAGATTGGAATAAAATGTTTATACAATACTAGATCAGATCATATGTAGGAAAATGGACAGGATACCCGATGAACTAGTCTCTCAGTGAATCAATAGCCAATTACATTTTATCTATAAGTTATAATGACACACTACGAATAGGATAGGCCTTCTAGCCTGGGATTTGCCTTGTAATGTGAGAGACATTCAAACTGCAGTTCATTGACTGGGGCAGCCTGCCATTATCCATTGAGGGCTTGTATTGACTAAGAGGATGGCGTTGTTTGCCTTCATACCTTCCATTGCGCATATCATGTTGCCTCATGTTCTTTATGAAGTGGACCTTCTTGAAGCTCTTTGGTCGTGGTGAACCCGATAGGGTTCGGCATCTAAAATGTAGACCAAACACAAAACATCAGTACCTCAAGACAGAGAAACTGTGCCAGTTGGATACTTTACACTGAGCTGAATGTCTCCTCTTAGACATAGAAGTATATTGAAGACAAAGTGAGGAAAATGCCTCTGGGGGGAGAGTGCCAAATTACTAATGTAAGCAGTGTTCCAGTGCAGTTTAATACCTGCGTAGAGGAGCATTCTCCTCAATGTCCTCTAGAGTTTCCAGTGAGGAGCGCTGAGAGATGAGTCTCCGTCTGGGAAAACAGACAGAGGGAAAACAGTTAGGAGATAAGGAAGAAACACAAGATTATCACAAGAAAACATTGACTGCACCAACTGTCGTTCTGCCAAAGAACTCTTAGAAGTACAAACTGAGAAAAATGTGTAACACAAGTATAGAATAACAGAATATTGCACCAAGTTTGAATAAGCATTTAGTATGTTTGTCAAGATCTGGTTTTGCCATGGAAAGAAACATTATGGTACTGTAAAGCATGACTTCACAGACTTGGAATGGGAATGGGATTTCACAACAATGCCTAAAAGGGCAGGAGTGGTCACAGAAAATCCCTAAAAGGTTCCTTTTATTCACAAATTGAGGTCAGTGTAACTCATGCAATAAACTAAGGAATTTCTACCTCAATCTCCATTTTCCTACTTAATGCAAAGCAGTAGGTCAAGAACTGGAGAGAGCTGCTACCCACCACATTGACCAAGCATTGGGAAATTATAAAACATGTAAAATAACTCCCATCATCATCTTCCAATGATATAACAATTTGTAGGTAATAAGTAAATCTCATGTGTCCCGTCCCTGTGTGCCTCAGGACAGAGGTAAATCCACGGTGTTAAACTGTTATTGCCTGTGTTCTTTCTTCGTACACTCAGTGGTTAATTTACAAACCTAAGTTGCAAGAGTGTTGAATGATCTGGTTCTGAGTACGACTGCCATCAATCAATCACTGTGCCTGTGTGGTCAATGATCACTCCTGAATCTTGCACAGCATTTATGCAAGATCACAGAGAATTTTCCAGGATCATGCTCTGGAGCTGGTAAGAGGATAAGGAGCTGGCTCTGAAAGCACTTTGTGTAACACATGTTATCACAGACGGCCTTTATTTCACACTTCTGTTGCATGACTTAACAGGCAAATTCTACTGGACCATTTCTATATGATCAGCTGCCAGTTTCAGAAACAAGGCCACATGTGAGATCTAACTGTGCGTGAGCCATTCCAAAATTTAGCTGTAATTGCATGTTTCGCACCACAATAACATAATCCAACTCATTAGTCATACTTAACCAGTGACCACATTTAATGTAGTACAAATTAACAGACAAATTACGAAACACTGAGACATCCTGGGAGAGGGTCTATCTGGCATCAAGAAATAATTAAGTCTGCGGCAGAGTCTTACTGCTGGGCGAAGCCAAGCGAGGTCGTAATCAAAAGAATGCGCACACCATGAATATATCATCTTGGACCGACGATTTAATTTGTGCCACCTCTCTTTACTGTGCGAGATGTGAGGCGAGTTGATGACACTTGACCTGACCCCCCCCACCCCCCTCCTGCTCCTGTGAGCGTTTCAGCTAGAGGAGAGACCGCGGAGTGCAACCCAGAGTGCCTGGTTAATGAACGACAGAGCATGAGGACAGATTAACGAAAGATGACTCTGTCCTTGAGGATCTCCCAGGGTTTAAACCAACACAGGCTGAGTGAACACTGTATACCAGAGGAGATGGGGGTGAGATAATGTTTACATGCGGAGCTAGACTGTTGAAGCAGACAAGGAACCGAGGGCCATAATTTTCTACTGTTCATTATGACCCTAATAATCATAAAATGTAGGGAAGAACATCAAGCACTGACATAGGGGATGAACAGTAGGTAAATTCCTAGTCAAAGTGAGTGGGACAATGGGCGACTGACATCAACATGTCTCTGCCAGAGCGGGTGGAAGGGTCATAATGTAGGGGGTTGACCTCTGCCTGAGGGTCAGACAGGCGGGATCATGTGATTTACGGTCAGTCTTAAGACGTCCCCCTCTAGTGACAACCTGAGAGATGGATTGGTTGGCTGGATAAGGATCTTTGATATACAGCCAAAGGAAGACTACAGCTAGTCTAGGAAGACTAGGCTGCTCTAGTTTTCTTTGATGGTGCATCAGTTCTTCCCCAGGTTCCGCAAGACGATGTAAGAACTTTGTGCCGAAAGAAGCTTTTCAGACAAAGAACAATTTAATTATTTAACGATTAAAGTCTCAAGGAAACGGCACTTTGATGCCGTCTTGCTTCTATAATTTGACATATTTTTGGTGTTCAAAATTCCAAAATGCTTTGTGCATCATCTTGAGTTGTCACACATTTTGAATTCTTCAAAATGAATAAATTCCAGCCACCGCGACACAGCCATGGGGTCTTAGGAGAATGAAAGAGAATTTTTGAGAATGAGCACCCAAAAATGCGCCGCTGCACCATGTTGCCAATCATGTCACCTTGAAAGTTGCGAAGTTACAGGTTTTATACAATGGGAGGGATTGTTAAAAAATCTGTGAAGCAAGGCAATCGTGAAAGAGAGCATGGTCACTTTTTTCTGACAAAAATAAAGACTAAAATGTACACAACAGTGCAACGTATAGGCTAGTCTTTAGTTAATGAAACTGGAAAAATCACTCATCTGAAATCTAAAATGGACTCAAATTCTGGGGTTGTATCTGAAGGCATTACTGATTAAGTCTGCAAAATAAGAGGGCTGTAGCCTATCCCAATCTGTCTCAAGGACGATATAACCTCTATTACAGCAATCTGTCTCCATTATGGGTCTGAAGTTATGTGACTTTTCCATTTGAAATCTTGGGTAAGGTTCAATTCCTCCGTGGACTGTTACTATTCTTCCAAATATCCAGTGACCCTTCAAACACACCGGCTGGCGGGAGGGCAGGTTTCCAGTTCATCAGGATGCTAGTGTGTGTGTGTGTGTGTGTGTGTGTGTGTGTGTGTGTGTGTGTGTGTGTGTGTGTGTGTGTGTGTGTGTGTGTGTGTGTGTGTGTGTATGAGGACTTTGATCCAGCCACTGTAGATGAACAACAGCAGGACATGTTTTTCTGGCAAAAGATGTTTTCCAGGCCAGTAAAAAATCCTGGAAATAATAACATGGACCAGACCACTCATTCACTTCAGACACAAGGCTGCCAACTGGGGTTGGATCAGTCAGTTTCGATCCTTCTCTCCAGTCTGACATTAACAAGGGCTGCTCAGAAGCTTCAAAGAGACCCCAGCACAACTAATCACACCAAATGGTCAAACAGCAGCAACAAGCATCTATCAGGGTGTCTCTGTTCCCTGCTATTGTTGCCTCAATTAATTTAGTTTCAAGCACATTTCATAAATGCAACCCATGAAACATTAAGATTATAAAATATTTCTACAGTAGTCACAATGCTATCCCCCTTCTAATGAAGGGTGCCATGCATTGAAACTACAGGACTCAAGTGGACTATTCAGCTGTGGAGATTAAACCGTTTCACACGCACGCCCTGTTGGCTGCTTGCCACAGGACATTGTCTTCCGTTTAGCTGGCGAGTCACTGAGTGGAAATAAATGTAATGCTCTGGGCCTTTTCTCACAATTACAGACCAGGCAAACGGAAATATGATTATTATGATAAAAATCCAATCAGTACGGCAAACGTGTTATTCTCTCCAAAGTTCTTCAGTCCTCAAACACATTTGGATTTCAAATGCGGTGTATTAGCAGATAAAAAAAAAAATTCTATTTGGTTTAGGTGGAGTGTAACTTGTGATAACAGAAGCATAAATCAAATAGTTCTGGTGTGTAGAACTTGGAAATATAGAAATATGCTGCACCCTCAAAATAGCAACATATTGTAAGTTGTTTAAGGTAAGCCACAGAGCAACTTACATTATGGAAATTTAACTCTGGGTTTTATTTTGAAAGCAGCATTAGGCGCAGCAACACATGCTGAGCCTAGTCTCTGTGTTTGCCTATCTTATCTCTGCAGTAATTGCCGGTCTGGTTTTGATTACGGTGGTTTCTAACCATATCCTATGGCTTTTACAGAGCGTTTGACAGTTCAAATGCTCTGACAGCGGAGGAAAATGAAGCATTCTTATATAATCCTGTGATTATGCCAACCATGACTTCAGCGAACAACAATCAACCTCATAACCAGAAGGATGTGACCCAATCGCACAAAACTCCAGAAGGCCATTATAATGGCTTGTGCTGCTGCTTGTTTTCCAGCCACAGCTTCTGCTGGCTCAGGCTAAAAAATCCTCGTTAAAATACAGTACATGCTTTAGCACTTCCTAATGGTGATGAGAACAGAAGTGAAAGAGAACGTGAGGAGACTTGGCCTGCCTATGCTTAGGTGGGGGGGGGAGGGATGAAATGAAAATGAGATCTGATCCACACCTCAGGCTGACAAGGCCAGATGGTAATAGGTATGCTATATTTAAAACACGGCTCATGGTGTGCTGATTCATGATGAATGAATGCTGAGGAGTGGAAAGAAAGCTGTATATGAAACCATCCATCATTCCCATGCATTAAATTCAGAGGAGGATGGTCTACAGCAGCTTTGGCCTCAGAAAGTCTCTTTTGGCGGCACATCAGAGGCTCTGTGACTTCCTGAATGGGAGCAGGACTGTAGGCCAAAAGTCTGAGGGGAGAGTGTGTCTCTGATGCCCCTGGGAGAGGAAGTAGAGGACAGAAAATACAGAGCAGAGAGCCAGGCAGCTTCTCAGAAAGCCTGGGCATCCTGCCTTTCCCAGCCAGGGACCTCTGGACACGTTTCCACCAGCTGCCCTCAGAAAACAAACCAGGCACTGTGCGCAGCGCTCGTCTGTCTGCACGCCGGTGGAATATGGCGGCGCTCCATCAACAGGTTGCTTACTTCCCAACAGTTTTGAATTCAGCTTGTGTGGACGTCGTCCGAACACATTCCAAAAGCACAGAGTACAGTATTTGACTGCCTCATACTGTATTACCTAACTGAACAACAGCACGGTTGACTGGAAATTAAAAGCCAAATATGCAAAATTATGGTAGAAAGGGGTCAATTTAATACATGAAATGGTGTGTTTTGTTGTAAAATACGTTTTGAGGATCAATTTGTAAATGGTCACTTGGAAAAAGCAGTGAGCATTCACAAATGATTCATGGGGTCTATAACAGTGTTATATAACTTCTTCAACTGTGCCCTTTTCACTATTAAGAAGTATGGCATTAGCTTATGAGGGCTTTCAGAGGCCGTTAGTTTAGTAATGCCATTTCCATGAAGTCAGGAAGGGGAACTAAATGCTTAATGACTGTTTCATCATGAAGCAGAGCTTCCTGTGAAGTCTGGCAGCTACACAACCCCACAGGGAGGAGAGGACTTGGGTAAGAAAAGGGCTCTGAATGGAGACCAGAGTGGAGAGGATTTGACAGCAGGTTCAGACAGTGAGAGACCCATGAGACGACTGTTACTGACAGTTGTCCTGCTGTGGAGCAACACCCTCCGAGTTCTGCTTGTGCCTCGGATGGGAAGAGTACACAAAGAGAGCCAGAGTAAAAGAAATCCACATGGAGCCGTAAGCCTGGTAGTGTGTAGCTATACAGAGGTGTAGAGTTACAGGATGTTTACATCACTTAGAGGGTAAGGAGACAGCAGGTGTGTGCCAAGTTATAGAATGACATTCACTAAAAATACATTATAGTCTACTAAATAAGACAAAGAGCAAGAGAGCATGAGAGCATGAGAGCATGAGAGAGAGAGAGAGAGAGAGAGAGAGAGAGAGAGATGCAGCATATTCTTGGACTGATGAGGTGTGCTGAGTTGCCTCTCAGGGAAACTAGGTTACGATTCCACAGCTGTTGGACCTGCGATCATATGTATCTGTCTCCGTGCAAACCGATGAGTCATGAGGCTGCAAGCATCTGCATGGAGTAAATATGCAAACAACTGAACTTTTTCCTCTTGCTGTGTACTGTTGTTGTCCGGGCTGGCTGTCTTGCTTAGAGCCAAAAGCACCTTTTCTAAGAGTTTGTTTCTATTTAAATCAATTGGATCTCTGACACACCTCTGACTGACAGCAAGAAAGTTGCAAGAAATTTGTTCCTGAATGGATCCTAAGGGTTCATTCATTCAGGCCCCCAGTCGCTGTGGTTGTGAGGAAATGAATGGGTCGTGATAAACCAAACACTTTACCCACGGGAGGGAAACATCTGGATAATATGAGCAGTTTTGTCTATCACCTTCTGTGGACTTTCGTTTGGTCTTTTGCCTTAATTTAATAACTGGTGTGCGGAGCGTTTTGCCAAAATGTGACATGCACAACGAGCCATTGTCCTGCTTATCTACTAAAGAAAAAAACAAAACAATTAATCAACAAATAACAGCTACAGGCTGATGGTGATTATTATTCTAACTGAACAAAATAACATACAGTAGGAGGCTGCATAGACTATCTGTCAGTGGCATCCTATTGTTATTGTAATTAGTAATGGATGTGCAACATGATTTATGGACTGTGCTTCCATGGCTATTAGGGAAATAAGTAAAACCTTAACAGTTGAGTGAGTCTCAGGTCTTAGTATTGACTCTACCACAGGTAACAGAGTACTGTTTGCTCCATTGCATACTTGTCAATGGAATAGAGACAGTCTGACTGCAAGATCCTTCAGGGAAAACCAGACCAGCTCTTGTATGCTATGATCAGATCAAGGTCCATGCTAACGACCTGCGTCTGCAGACAAGCTGAAGCTGGGTAATGGAACCTGTAACATATTTATTACTCTCATTACATCCAGCGCAGTGCATGCCCCCTTAGATTAGACCGTTAAGTAAAACAAATACCTCAGCTGTTCACACCATTACCTTGACCTCTGCAGCTCTATCGCAGAGTTGGCTATCTGTCCGCCCTCCAGACAGTAGTTCTGGGAGGCTTGCCTGGAGTACGGCGCAGGTAGGATTCCCTGAGTGTAGGTCTGCAGCCTCCCTCTAGTCGCGGCCGGGACCGCGGAGAAAGGCGAGCTGTACATGGAGGGCCCGAAAGCATCCCCCTCCGGGTCTGTACCCGCCGGGGCAGCGCTGGGACCCATCCCAAAACTGGCCCGGTTGTTCGCGAGGAGAGCCTGGTTTGCGATAGCGAGCGCCTGGGCGGCCGTGGTCGCTGCTGCAGCCCCGGTGCCCGCTGCGTACGCGGAGCGCTCTGGGGAAACCAGGTTCGGTCTAGTCCTAGCTTCAAGTGAATTATCCTCTTCGGCTTGATTGTCTGCATCGTCTTGCACCGGCCGTCCATCTAACGAAATGTTACTGAGAAAAGAGAGCGCCGCTTGCCTCCTCCTCGGGTCTATGCGTTTCCGCGTATGCTCGATACTGGAGTGCTTTATCTGTAGCGTGGTTGTGGATGTGTTGCTGCTCGTGGCAGCCGCCATGGTCCACTTCCAGTGATCTGAATCCCCCAGGCTGTGGTCTTACCTTGATGACATTAATAGTGTGTTAATCGTGCTTGTGTTGGTGAATGCCAGTGGCCTGTCTTTTAAGTACATGCGTTAAACTGGCTAAAAACAGGGAGGTCACGTGTGTGCAGTATTGTGGCAGCACAAGGAAAAATTGGACCAATAGGCTCCCAGGGATACGTGTAGGTTTTTTTTCTTTTCCTGCCTGGCGAAGCCTCCCCCTCTCTTCTCTGACAGGGTATGCCAAAATTACATAAAAGTATGCACGGTATCTCAAAAATAGATTCATTCTGATCTATCTGATACAGATCTAATAACCGACTGTAATTAACTCTGTCAGTCCGTTGCAGTGTTTTGGGCAATAAAGCCCTACAAGTGATTTTTAATTAAATTAGGAACTTGGACAAATGAATAGGCTTGCGCATTAAAAATCAATATCAAAGAATGCAACAGACTTGCTTACTCCCACTTTCTCAATCCGTACAAGGCTTGCAGTTAGACGCACATGATCAATAGATGTTGACAGAATGGGGCCTGGTTGTGTTTGTTTTGAGAAATAGATCATTTTCTAAACTGTGCAAGTCAGCATCTCTTCAGCAATTGCGCCATCTGTCTGCTTGACATGGATTGCGTGTTCTGTTTTTGGCTTAACCTCATTAAATATGCCATCTAGTGGTTTTGGTTGACAATCACATGTTTCTCTTTTGCCCTGTTCTGCTCTCTTCTCAGGTCTTGCAGATATCCTGCTATCCATCCTGCTCCATCCCATCCCCTGCAATTTCCCTGCAGTACTGCTCAACTGTGTATGCAGGATATAACTATAATATTTTGCAGGGATGCTCTCTTCCCAGAACCCAAAAGTCTTATGCCAGTGTGACAAACTGACATAGTAAATAAAATCATACTCTTGCATTAGACTATGTATACTACTACTACCAGAGCAAGCCATTTATCCCAGTGTATCTCAATCATGTGTCAGTCTGCAGGTTTTCATTACAACCTAAAACTACAGCAGCTGATTTCACTGATTTGCACACTAATCAGTGAAATCAGCATGTTCAGTATTTGGATGTAAAACCTGCAGACTCCTGGGCCTTGATAGCACCTGGTTGAGAGCCACTGGTTTAACTTTCCTCTTCATGTCTCTTCATACATCCTTCATACTCATCCAGATTAAATCACTCTCCAAATCACAACAGCAACCCCAGCTGAAGAGCTGAGCTCAGCCATGGTAAAGGTCCCATATTATTCAGTTTTGTTTTCAAATATACCACTGCTCAGGGTAAGAATAATGTTCTTCATGACGTTTTGCAAGTAATTTATTGAATTAATTTGAAGACTTAGGTCCTCACAGCCAGATAAGTCACAATACTGGAGCTTGATTAGCCGAAAATACTAGGCCTTCTAATTCATATGAGGTAAACCTGCTGAGTGGAGGCTTTCACAGAGGCGTGTCAGTTCAAATGTTGCTAACCTCCCTGATTTGAAGGAATTTAGCAATTATGAGCAAGCAGAGAAAAATCAAGAGCAAGTCCAGTTGTGTAATGTGTTGACTGGAGTTAGTCCGAAAACTGAATCATTTTTAAAGCCAATAACCTTAAATTTAATCACTCAAACAAAATCAAATTTTAACAATGTCTGCACCAAACATCTTTCATCTTATATGTGTATAAATAGAGGAACATTTGAATTCTCATAATAGGGCCCTTTACGGTCGAGATGCCAATGTTACAGACATCATTAATGATAAAGAAAAGCTGCTTTTCATTTTCAAGTCACCCAGTAAAAACCCATTAATCCTGTCCTCTGGCATAATAGGTGGTCCTTATTCAAAACAAACAAATTCAATGCATGTTGTTAAATTAAACAAAAGATAGTCTGCATTCAGTTGACATGATACTCTATTACACCTGGCATTTTGGCTATAAGAAAATAAGTACATTACATTCATCTAGCCATCATTCAGTGATATGTTATTTTACAAACTAAACTACTGTGTTAAATGTATACTGGGCCTGATTCATAATGGAATGTATTGTAGATCTCTCATACAAATGAGCTATTTAGAGACAGGGCACTGCAAATCATTTGCTCACCACTGGATGTCTCTGTTGGACCTCAAATCTGCTTCTCATGTTTGTTTGATCACAGCTGATCTGACAGACAATATGGCTTCTTTGTGTCATAGGGATTTCTGGAGGCATGTGCAACAAGGGAAGAGCCAAAAATGAAACAGGTGCATTTAGTGCAAATTATGACTTTCCTTTTGGTGCAATATGCTGCATATCAATTTGAGGTGAATACATTAATTACACAAAACAGTACTTTACATGACTGATGTTTATAAACCCTAACTGTTATATCCTCAGGTGTCCCCAGGTGAAAGCATCTATATCATATTATTAACAGTTTTTACATTTATTATAGGAGTATCTTGAAACCCCTGGCTGGGTTTGTTTTCTGAAATCCTCTAACCCGCACAAGTTAGAGGGACCGGGGGTGATGACATCGACTCCCTAATGATCTTAGTTTTTTTTTCTTTACATTGATTTAATTTCACTTGTGCTCACCAAGAATCATAACAAGTCACTGTTCTTTCACTTGAATACCTATTGTACAGGAAAAGAGAAGGAATCATGTGTGTCACAAACATCCCAAAGCAGAATGCAATGCATAACTACAATAATCCAGCTGTATATTGACCATACAGTTCAGATCTGTGCTGAGATGCCTTACTCTAGACGGCCCCGGGCAACAATAAAACGTAGGAACTGCAGGTTCTTTGGCCCCAGTTAATCTGAGCGGCCCATCAGTCCCTGCAGCGCCGCAGCTCAGACTCCTGCCCTCACCGAGAAACACTGAGCTTCCTGTGTTTGTGTGAAGTTTCCTACAGATGAACTGCTTCAGCACCTCATTGTGAGGCTGCATGCACATGACTCTGCTATTACTTTCACATTGATTAAAGAAAAACATGCCAAGAGCGTCATAAATTACCCCTAACTGCTCTGGTAGAAACCACATAACACAATAGTAGTAGTGGCTTAGTGGACATAGCATTGTACAGTAGTGTGTAATAAATGTGGTCCTAATAGTGAAAGGAGAGGGTGGAAAGAAGAATGGGGATAAGGTGAAAGGAGGGAATGTGGAAGGAAGAAGTCAAAGGTCGGGGAGGATAGCTGGGAAATCAAGTTCAGCCATCCGGGTATTTATCGTTATATTAAAACCTCATTCATGGAATTTAGTTGTCACAGTGACAGACACTCCCAACTCATGATATAGTATTAGTGTTTTTGTTAATCCTAGGCCTGGGAAACGTTTCACGCTTTTGTCGTTTATATCAATAACGTTTTGATCCATTGCAGGGTAAAGCAATTAAAATGCCTGCCAAGCTATTTCAGGGGTGTTATTGCCGCTTGCCTTAGTTGGTCATGCTGGGACACACACTTTAAATGCATACGTCACACACATGCACACACACACGCACATACTCACATACACAACAAGGAAAGCCCTGGCAGCATGACAGCATCACCTATGGGCTGCCTTAGCTCCTACTACACCCAAGCATGAAAAAAAACAAACTAAACAGAGTCTAGAAAATACACCTAATTCTGCAAAGCCACAAGTCTTAATCCTATCTCATAATGACATGGTTTGCTATTGTTTGATTTTTGACACTGAACGCTCCCATATTCCCCAGCGGAGAATCAAATCTATCAAAATTAGCAGCTGTGCTCAGATTAGCCATGTGTTGATGAAGGATTTAGATAAGAGCGAGTGTGTGAGGCCGGTGCTGAGCTCTCACACAGGGACGGCTTGTCTTAATGGGACCAGGCTCTTATCAGTGGAATCTAAAGAGCTCCCTGAAGTTCACCTCAGTTCAATCACAGGCTTTTGGATGACACTTATATAACCCAATGATGTACTCAATGGCGAGGGCCGCTCACTTTCTCAGGAGTGGGTATCATGCTAAATATATCCAGTGATTTACAGGTAAAGGGGAAAACAACACTACTTAAATAATTCAGGGAGTGATGAGTAGTGCATCAAGCCACAATTTATGAGAAAATAATAATGGGAAAACTGCTATACTGAAATTTGAAAGTGAAGTCACATTGAATTGGGATTTTGTGTCTTTGTGTCAAAAGATTGCCGTCTCTGTGTCTGCCTGTTTGTGTCTGACACAGACAGATATGCTTATCCTGGTTGAGTGTTAGTTCTCTGTGGTCAAGAGGGCAGGGTTGGTTGTGGTTGGGTGTACGGTTAGAGGAGGAGGAGGACGAGGAGGAGGAGGAGGAGGTGGGGATAGGAGGCGTGGAGAGGTGGGGTCTGTGGTCGTGGCCCAGGATTGATGACTCTGTTATAGGTCGCGAAGGGAGCCCACCCGCGTGCCACAGCCCCCCAACATCAAACATGCCGTATTATGGTGATCTATGGAGATGGCTGGGCAGCACTTTCAACTGAGTCAGGCCAGGTCCATCAAAGGATTTATCTCTTCACAAGATTAAAGGGGGCCAAGGCGTCTGCCAAACAAAGGCTAACTCTGAGGGTCAGCCCGGGTCTCAGTGTGAGAGATTTATACTGAAGCGGCCTTCAGATCGTAGGAAGACATCCCAGGCTCTGTGACGTCTGCCTTCCAAACCCGAAAGCTAACCAGACCTGCCGTTAGCGTCCTGATACTCACATTGTGTCACCAAAATGCACCATGACAAAAATACAGCCATGATTGAAAAATTATTCATAGATAGGCCATGGTAGTAAAATATGGTTTGTTAATAAAATAGATCTGTATGGCACTACCACATAAATCTCAGGCAAGAAAGTACACACTGTGGTAAATGTTCAGCAATATCAGCTAACGCTATAAACATATTAGCACATACTTTCAGTCAGACGGCGAGGCAGGCAGGGTGTAAGTTATTCAACCCTCCTTTATATTTCTGACATGTTCCTGGCATCGTTCAGGATTCCACAGTAATGAGGAAATCACTTTTTGGGAACGTTGGGTCAGTTACTTTTTCATATTTCCCTTTAAATAGTAAGTTGGAATGTACAGCTAATCAGACATTGGCCATAGTGAAATTTTGAGTTGCTTTTGTACAAATTCATGTTACATGCAATGACTGGTTCCTGCTGCTTAAGATTATTCCATGGTTGCATTTTGCAAATATGAAATGCCAAAAACATATAAATGTGAAAGCTCTTCCTTCTATCTTTATCTACCAGCTTTTGCCCAACTAGAGTAGGCTATAGCACATTAGCCAAATTCAGACATGAAAAACAATTTGACCACAACATGACTGCATCCTCAAGAATTTCCCATATTTATTTATCTTGTGGACGAGATTGCTCCTTTTATGAGTGTTAGCCAGTGTTTTTGGTAACATACTTTGCTGTCTAGCTCAGAACAAAAACACTCATTTGTATTAATTTGGAGGCGTGTGGGTGTGAGACACAGACACAGAGTGGGCTGGTGGCGAGATATGACCTGACACTGCAATAGCTGCTGGGACGATATTGGCTCTCTCACAGGAACATGCAGCTTTTGAATGAAGTGAAACTCAACCTCGGATAAGAGTGAAACTTTCACAGGAATGTATCTTCACATACCTTGGCCATTTGCAATTTATTTCTCACAGGAAAATTTGTCACACTTATATAACCCGTGGTTGAGGGTGTAATTGGCTGATGTTAACGGGGGAATGAGATGAAGGAGAAAATGACTTTTATTAGATTTCCAACAAAGGTGCCTCTGCTAAAGCAGAGCAGCAAGTAGAAGAGAGATGTGACCTGCACTGACTTTTCTACACCTCATATTTTAAGTGAAAGCAGTAATATTTCCCTTGAGTTGTATCAGTTCTGCAAATTCTGAATTTGTTAATGCAGGTGTATTTGAGCAACAAGTGAGTATCACAGTCTTTGCACTTTGTGTGTGTGTAGGTGTGTGTTTGTATGTGTGTGTGTGTGCCTATGTCATGTCTGTCTGTTGAGTGTACACGCCCATCCGTGTATATACGTATCAGTATTAGCACAGTGTTGCTACGTGCAGCACCGCAAAGCCTCGCCCAAAGTAGGAGGAGAGTGTTGCGCTCACAAAGTACAGGGCAGGGTCAACACTGACTGTGAGACGCTGTGCCTGGCACCACCACACACACACACACACACACACACACACACACACACACACTAGACACATACTAGCAACCTTGAGAATCACAGCCAGGCAGAACAGAATGTACATTAAGGAGGTTGTCTCTCTTGTCTCTCCTCCCCTCTTCTTCTCCTTATTTCTCTCCCTGCTCCCGTCCATCCAAACTACATAGTGTGGCTGGGAAAAAAAAAAAAGTTCCCCCATCTCTCCTCTACAAGTGACTGAGGTGCTGATTGGGAGGCAAATTCAGCCCTTCCTCATTAACGCTACTTCCTATCCGCTTTACAGTGTTTACAGTTCAGTCAGTGAAAGCAGAGAGGATGTGAGGCCAGAAAAGTGGCTTAAACTCACACTGGCAGCATTTCACTGCAGTGTTTGTTTCTGAATGTCAAGAACGGTTGAAGCTGGAGAGCGATATGCCAGATTCAAGCCCTTCACTCCGCTTCTCCCCTCCTCCTTCGCTCACCCTCAAACCGCTTTAGCGTCGGAGGTCGCATGGCTAAACTTTGTCTTGTAAACACCCTTCGCGAGGTTTTACCTTTGTGTTAAAGGTCTTGCTTTAACAGTGGGCCCAATGAGTAGCAGATGAGGGGAGTTGTGATCTAAGGTTTATAGGTGTGCATGTGTCAGTGTCAGGTGTGCTGTCATGTAGGCTTTGGAGAATCTATTGCAGGTCCTGGGACTGCAGGATTAGCATGGGAGAGTCATGCCCTGTTTTTGAGCCAAAATGTGAAACTTTACCCTGAAAGGTAACTGACCCACAGACAGAATCTAAATCAAAGTTAAAAAAATAAGGTCAACTTTAACTCTTTTTTTTTTTTATATATATATATATATATATATATCAGCTAGTAGAACTGATCTAAACAATGGGGCCCACACCAACAAGTTTATTGTCATTAATTATTATGCTGTTTTTTGTTTATTAAACATACAAATGATCTGTGTTGTTTGTATCAGAAATCATTTCTGGGTACACAATTCTCAGTCCTAATATTCCTCGAAAAACGTAATTGCAAGCTCACCACCTTGTCAGAACAAATCAAAATTGTCGGCCATTTCTTCCTGGAGCAGAGTCTGTTATGGCTCCCTGGTGCTGTTGATGAGAACGGGTTGAGGGAGAGAAGAGAAAACACAACCAGCGGCTTTCAGGCATTCTACAACGCATTAGGTCATGAGAATTGGAACTCATGCTGTTTAAATGATGAAATGGCTCACCAATGGGACCTCAATCGAGGTCCGTGCAATTGGTCACCAAGAGGTCATCTCCATGCAAAGAGAGAAGGAATGATAAATACACTAGGCTCCACACAATTATTGAATTTCGGTGTTCTTTTTTTTCTCCTGCTCAACAGTAGAGCAAATGAGCTTGTTCTCGAGGGCGGCTTAGGTTCGAACATGAGCTTGTTATTCATGTGGGAATTCCATGTGACAGACACGCAGAGAGCGACGAGGGCCAGAGAACAGAAAGGTCGTAGCCAGACATCAGAGCTATTTTTGTTTGTAGAAATTCAGAAGTGGTCCTGTTACCCTGGAGGCGGCTCGTGTTTTCCATATAGCTCAGCGACTTGGCAGGCCTCTGCAGAGGCAGTTTCACATTGAGTCTGTCCCCCCCCACGCTCCTCTTTTCCCCTGCATTTCCTCACCCTCTCCCTTCCTCCCCCCTGTCCTCCCACCATCCTCCTCTCACCCCCAGCAGGAAAGCGCTCGCGGCCCGCCGTGGAGACAGCCTGACTGCGCAGGCGGCCCAGCAGATGCACTGGAGATAAGTTTGTGTGCGTAAGCCGGGCCGCGACCCTCGGCGGCAGGACATTGACCAGATCCTGTCAGCGAGAGGGCAAGAGCCGGCCCAGCACCTCCTCTCCCAGTACCCCCCCCCCCCCATCCCCAGCCCCATCCTCCGGCCGGCCTGCCTGGCTTCCCCACCAGCCCAGCAGGGGCCAGAGGGGAGGACAGGCCCCCTGGAGCCAAGGCTTTCCTCCGGGGTCCTAGACAGCAGCTCCTCTAGGCACAGTAGAGGTGTGACGCCACAAACACACACACACCCACACGTACTTACACACACACTCACAAGTCCGCCAAGCATACAATAGGTCCCCCAGATAACTTCCCCTGTCCCACAGACAGCTAATGGATAGCGGTGTGTGACAGCCTTTGTGACAGAGACGCCAAACCACTTATGAAAACACCATCCTTCACGCTGCATCAGCACTTTTCGGTTTCTTTTGTCTATGGAGTGGTTTTGGAGGAAACGCCTAGGGTGGAAATATGAATGATTTGTCATGAGAAAGGATAGCTGGTGGCACCAAGTGGTGACATTTAGAGAAAGTGGCTTAATTTATTTATATAGCCAGGGTTTTTCCCAGCAGGATAATATACAAGTGGATCTCTTCTCATCTCATTTTCAATAGCAGGTCATTAATCCAAAGAGTCGATGAAGCTGAAAGGAAAACTACCTCTGATGAAAAGACACCATCAGAGGATGAAGTACCAAGACAGGTTTGGGAGAATAAATGCTCCAAAAAGATATCATGGCATGAGGATGATTGTTAGAAAAAAAGACAGATCTTCTCCTTGGGTGAAAGCTGGCCAGTCCTCTTACATCCCAGAATGCCAAGCAATACCAATGACTTCCTGACTCCATCTAAGTGCTGGACCCTCAAGGGCCATGGGCCGAGATAAAAGAACTGGCACAACTTGAAATGCCGGGGGGAAGTATTAAAAATTTGTCTGCTTTGAAGTACAGCTAATTTAGCTTTCACTAGTTTATCTCCTTCAGAGACTATATTTAGACCGGTGTGGACTGACTGGCTTCAGTTGGATCTCACCAGCAAGTCAGTGGCCAGAGCTTCGTAAACACAAATCACATAGAGCACACTTTAATTAAAAAATACAGAATGGGATTTGTAAAAATGCCCTCACACTCCACCGCCATAAAAACCAGAATATAAACTACTCACCAAGACCAGATGCAGCTGGTACGAGTTTGTAGTGTTTGTAGCGTTTGAATGACGCCTGAAAACTGACATTTAACACGTTTGTGAACAGATTGAACAACAGATCCCGCTTTTAAGACATTGTCATTGGTGCGTTGTCATTTTGAATTTCTATTCTTGGTTTACACTAAAATTTGTATTTAAAAATAAAAGTAGATCCGGTCTCCCAAACAGGTGCTATCGCTCCAAAATGGTATCCTGCCACTATGTTCTCTTCTCTCAATAAAAATGCTATTCGGAGAAATAACATTGGACCCACAGTCAATTGAAAATCACAGTAGCAGGATCTGTTGCTGAATCTGTTCACAAACGTGTTAAATGGCAGTTTTCAATTACTACTATTACTACTATTTTCGTGGCCTCATTCAAATGAACGGGAAGTAAAAATCCAAACGCTACAAACTCGTCCCCGCTGCTTCCGATCTTGGTGATTAGATTATATTCTGGTTTTCATGGCGGTCAAGTGCCGAATAACTCACATGTTAAAACTAAGTGGAATATTGCTTTAAAATAATTCAAAACTAGGATCGATTTTATTTAGTTAAACATAAGTTAGTAAGTTAAACATGTTTAGAAATTCTACAGGTGAGTCTACATTTAGTGACAGATTTGGAAAAAATATGTAAAATAAAAGAAATAACACTGTACTTGCTGCCCACTGTAATCTCAATTGAAACTGTATTCATATATCGCTCCATCTCTACGGAGCACTTATGACTCAGCTCTCAGTACGCTGGAAGGAGAATCAATCCATACCTCCTTCTGCCCTGAATCATAACCCACTACTACAATTCATCTCTCGCGGGAGAACAGACTCCCCCACCCGGAGCAATAAGAAGCTGGTCCCAGCTCCTCATAGCGGGGAGGTTAAACCTAGTTTGTCATCAGATTCCAGTGGGAGTGAGGGATGAAGACGTTGTACAAAGAGCAACCAGGCCCGTTCACAGGCAGAATCTGACTCCTACTTACTCCTCTTCCAGGAAATCTCATCCACAATTCCCTTTGAAACCAGAAGTTTCGTGTCTTTCAGTGCTCTTACTCTCATTTTTACTGCTTGGTTTCTGGAGAAATTTGATAATACGGCCACCTGTGGGCATAATCTGTAACCCACAACTTTGGTTTTGGATTGAGAAAAAAATGTGTTGTTAGTTTAGCTGTGTTTTTAGTTTCATTTAGTATAAATCATTATTTAATCGACCAATGTGAAAATATATATCATACAATGTCATAGTATCTTTTCATCCAGACAGCATGAAACGGTCTTGGACTTGTTTCTGTTCTTTGTTCCTGCTTGTTCCTCGGCCCTTGCAGAGTGATGACAGGCGCCAAAAGCAAATTAAAAACAGATCCCCATTTTTATATTCTTCCAAAAGTGCATCATTTCCAATAAATAATAAGAACTTTCATAGAACAAAACAGATGGTTTACACAAGCCAATCCCCTTCCAGGTACACTGTCATTAAAACAACCTTACAACCAGCTCTATGTCTGACCTATCATACATCTACTCTTTACTGTATGTTTCTGTGAATCAGAGATGCACCTGTCCACCACCAGCTGATAAGCAGCATCCAACAAGCAAGTGATTAACATCTCCATCACACCCTTGTGTAACCGCCATTGTAAGCCAATGGTAAAGGGTTATTGTAGCCCATTTTAAGAGAGATCAAAAAGACCATGTGGAGACCGCAAAGGCGCTGACTATACTCACAAGATTGCTGGTGTCATAACTCAAAACCTCAGTGTGATGAGAAATATCAGTTTGTGTAGGCTGCAGTCTCCCTCCGTACCGTTTCCCCACACATGCTCTATTTGCATTGCACAAGAATTTGATTCAGTTTGAATATTATCATAGCATGATTCACTCTAAAAGCTTGGAATTAATTGCCAGCCTTATGAATAAAAAACATCATCATCAGCTTGTTAAGACAGGGATTCACTGGAACTCCATAGGGGTGATGAGTGTGTTCTTCTGAATGACAGGTGTGAAATGTGTGGACTTTCTGCAGTCTGAAGTCTGGGTCAAGACCAAGCCACATTATGTTCCGCATCGTGTATTCAGCTTTATTACAGCGGATGAGAGGCCCTGTTATTGGACACCAGTGAGAGCAGTGTGAAGCTACACAGGGGTCAGAGTTAGACGTTCAAGGTCCGATGTCCACAGCATTGATTTGCTGTGAATCTTCCGCGATCAGCTCCTTCTGGGGATATGCATTTGCTGTCCGTTCATTCTGTGTGTTGCGAATGTTTTCCCACGAGTGGACATCCACTCTTTGGTTTTGTTTTGTTTTCTCCTGTCACGAAAATGAATGGGGGCTTTTACGAGAAAACCCCGTAATTGTTTGAACATAACTCATGTATTTCAGTTTCAATTAGCAAGTGAATGACCATGTTCTTGAGGGAGTGTCTTGTTTCAATTTAAAATTTAAATAATACCATTCCTTAGCGCGGCGCTCAGCGATCAAGGGAATATGTTTTCTGTTCTTGTGAGCGTCATCTTTCAGCATAAGAACGTTTTTGTAACAAAGGACATTCAAGACAGAATAAATATTACAAAATTTTGGGTTATTTCCCAGATTAAATGATCAATGAGCTTAAGGTTGATGTTTTTTCACCCAGTCTTCTGAGACTGAGAGAGAAACATTAGTGTGACAGATATGGCATATTTACTGTAGTTATTGCAGAGCTTCCATCAGTTTAGTTGAAATATATCTTTGTTGAGTTTGGATAAAAGGTTGCCATTGGTGGTGGAGAATCAGAAAACAAATATAACATAAAGGCATCGCACACTTGTAGCCTCAATACAAGCTATATTTTTATTAACTGCTCATCGTGCTCCCGATGAAGACTTTCTTTTTTTTGTCAAAATGTTCGCCTTTTGATATATTGAATAAAAATATTATTGGCATTGCGAGTGTGTGATGAATTCTTGTTATATTAGTCTGTGGCCAACATCTCAACAACCCAAGAGTGTGTTCTCTCTGGACAACCTGAACAGACCTCAAAGAAGAAAAATATCCTCTATTATACTATTATTTTTACAGCAGACTATGAAATTTCAGGGATTCCAGATCCAGAAATAAGAAGAGAATGTACTGGATGCACACACATGTCTGGCAGTCACCAGCCTTTCAGTCAAAACTAAATATCAAGTAGAAAGAAAGCCGGTTGACAGCAACATCCGCTGACTAAACGTGGAGTAGGTAAAATATTGTTCTCCCCTATTTACCTCACACACTGACTGGCCTTTAATCTCTAATCCCTCTCTAACTCCTCAGACAACAGAGGGCAACGGCCCCATTGTATGGAATTCCACGTCGCTCTCTCAAGGTGTGTGATTAACCCCTACTGTACATACGAGTAAACAGTGGATCAAAGGCAGCCAGAGAGGGTGTCTGCAGGTGATAGGTCAGCGAGGGGTGAGGGGTCAGCGGCAGGCTGGCCAAGCCGCAGTCTGTGAGGGAGAGCAGGGAGGGAAAAAGTAAGAGAGTGGGTAAGGCCTGGTCTGAAGCTTTCACCAGCGCCCTACCACAGCTGAAGTTAAACCACTGCCCCTAAAACCAATTAGTCCCACTGTGGCGCATGAAAAATGACATAGCAAACACCACTCCTGCTCATTATGTGATAAAAGTGGAAAGGTATATTCATCAAGGGATTGCCCACATAATCCATGGGTCTGAGAAAGGCACCGATGTACAGTGAGAAGCTGTTCATATAACGTATTTGTATAAAGCTAACAAATCTACCAAACAGAGAGTGCTGAACTGAGGCTGCATTCAAACCCCTGGACCTTCATGTTAATTTCCAAATTGCTGCTCATATCTGATTTTTTTGGATGACGGTTCAAAACGATTCTAGGTTGTAACCAATATCCAATAACAGTATGAACTGACAGCAACATTGAAAAGAGAAATGAGTCACAATAACAATGTACCTTTGTGTTTTGACTGAATTGAGGCTTCTACCCAAATTCCAGTCAAATCAGCTATTTTCTTCCCATTGTTGTGTCTCTTCCTCCATGTTAACGGTTCGTTGGCTCATGGCGTCAAAATTATGACAATTGACAATCCTTTAATTGTCTATTTTTTATTGTCATGGCAATGGTGACAATTACGGCCATGACATTAAGTGCAAGTAGTCTCATGGCAACAATACTGAAAGTCAGTGGCTATAGGGATAACGCTGAATAGTGGCAGTTGTATTTGGAGGTAGGTGACGATTTAACCTACAGCTAGCTAGCTAGCTAACTAGCAAACCCTTGATACAACCTCTCAAATGGCTACAGAAAACTGATTTGGCCTTGTGTATTCTGGTAACTATGTCTACAAAGTTAAAGCATATAGAACATTTCTTGTCATTTATACCAACCTAAACAACAACAAAATCTTTTCTAACATGCAGATCATTGCCTTTAAATTTGTAGTTAGGTGAAGGATCCATTTAGCAAGTGTTGGTAGCCTGCTCATGTGAGGTGAGTTTATGAACTGTTTCCTTGAATGATGTTACTCTCCATAAACAGTAAGAGAACTTGGGCACACACACACACACACACACACACACACTCCTCTTCAGAGTCCCACCAACAGAGAGTAGCCTAAGCTACAAGACCACACAAACTGTATTTACGCCTTGCATTTCTCTGCATAAACACTGGAGCTTATTAATTGGGCTCATGCTGTTTGTGAGCTGCTGTGGGTTTTGGAGAACAAAGGCATTTCAGAGCAGATCCCTCCTTCCCCTGCTCCCTCTCCTGCTACACTAATTGAGTGATTCTGTACAGGGCTCAGACTCACCGCCCCTACGACTCTATCTGACTGGGCTATTATCGGAGTGGCTGTCAGACACGGGTCCAGAGCGGCTCGTGTGGAATGTAGCCTACAACTGTGGGCCAGCAACAGACCCTCTGCTCCCCCCCCTCCGCTCCCCGCCACATCCCCCCACCACCAGCCACCTCGGGCCAATCAGTCAACAGGACCCCAGGGGCCATTTTCAAAAACAATCACTCTCTCTAAGTAGTCAAGAGGTGCCAGGGCTAATTATAAACAAACTATTGATGTTCTAGCAAAGGATTGTGCTAGACTGTGCCAGTGCAGTAAATGTTTGTGTGTGCGTGCATGCATACATGCCTGCGTGTGTGTGTATATGCATGTGTGTTTGTGTGTGTGTGTGTGTATGTGTGTGTGTGTGTGTGTTAGGGTCACAGGAAGGTTCTGCTTGACAGAGCATTCAATTGGCCATTTAACAGACCTCACCCGAAGTGAGGCAGCATCAAGATAGTTAAAGACTCTAAATGACAAGTGCTTTCTCTGAAGTGACTAGCAAGAAATTGTAAGTAGGGAGATTTTAAAATAACTGCCTGCTGCCCTAAAGTTAATACATTATTGTCAATGTTAGGTAAACTCAAGGCAATGTTTCTGAATGTAAAGGCACTCTAGAGAAAGGTCATACATCGATGAATGACAGTTTGTGTTAAGTGCACACAGTATTTGGAATAATAGCTTGCTGTTCACTCAACCTCTTTTTTCACAATAAGCTGTTTTTATGCTTCATCATATCCCAAAGAAAAACATATATAATATAATATAATAATATAATATACACTACCAGTCAAAAGTTTGGACACACCTGATTGAATGTACCATGTTTTTCATTCTCTTGAAGCCATTTTGATCTAAAGGCTTATGCGTAAATGCTTGAAATTTGTTTCTTAGACAAATAGAAATAGTGAAGTTGATGTAAGAATGTATGTATGAATTTCTTTCCAAAGCTTTTGCCTTTCCATCAAGGCAAAGGGCGGCTACTTTAAAGAATCTAAAATATAAGATAGTTTTGATTTGTTTAACACTTTTTTTGGTCACTGCATAATTCCATTTGTGTTATTTCATAGTTTTGATGTCTTTACTATTATTCTAAAATGTGGAAAATGGTAAAAATAAAGAAAAATGTGGTGTGTCCAAACTTTTGACTGGTAGTGTATGTATCCCAGCCATCACACTTAAATTGCTCTTAATATGGATACGATTTTTGTACATGGAATATAAAAATTGTGTGCATGTAAACACAAAAATTCCCTTAGACCAAAAGACAAAAGCCTCAGGCAAGTGATTCAGTTTTTACTCCTAAGATTGCAACTGCAGAATGACATGCAATGAATGTAATTTCCCTGCTAAGTGCTGCCGCCGCAGGCAGCCCACTTGTAAAGCAGTGTATTTGGGTCTAAATCATGCATGTGATAAGAGCGTCGCTCTGGGCCCCGGCTGTGTGACGGAGACAGAGAGCAGAGTGACAGACACACTCCAGAGCCAAAAGAGTTCCATCCTCCTCCGGTTAAAACAACAGCCTTTTTTTTTTTTTCCAAGGAGCTATTGCACTATGAAACACAGTCTGATCCAAGAGGGGCTGTATTTATTTTGGTATGGGCTGCATTTCTTTCCTTTAAGTAATGAATTAAGAAAACACAAGGCCTGGCGCTGGGATGTGGAGATGTGTGGGAGAGAGCTGCGTGAACGGTCCCATCGCAAGAGGGAAAGGAATGGGGGGGGTGGGGGGTATCCAGGGATAGGAGGATCCCCTCATCCTTTCATCCGCTCATCCTTTCATTCCCTGACCCCACATCCCCCATCTCCATCCCCACCCATTCCCCCGACCACCACACCACACCCCACCGCCCCCACCCGTTCCTCTGGTGAAGTCATGTTTTCACCCCACCGTCCCAGAGAGACAGCCAAACATGGGAGGACTGGATGAAGTGGGAGACGGAGAGTAGAGGAGTTCGGGGGAGTGCGGGGATGTCTCTGAAGGAGACGGAAACACTTTGTTGATGGTGGTTCTTTTGGTGCTGCTGCTGCGTGTGAACATGTGTGGAGGGAGGAGGTCGGCGGCTGTGCATTTATATATGTTAGCTTGTGCACGTCGATCTGGGGCCACTGCAAAAAACGTCCATCTTTAGTCTCATATTCAGCCTTCAAATCTTATTTTTGATAAACCAAGAGAAAAATTCTGCCAATGGGGCGAGATAACTCCACTTGTTTCCAATGCAGTTTGTGTCAATATCTTGAAAGAAGTCAGAATAAGGCAGATCACTGCACTACTATCATGAAAATGACGCTTGATTCGACAAAATTCTTGAAACAAGTTGATTTGCATTGGAACCAAGTGAAATTATCTAACCCCAATGGCAGATTTTGTCACTTATTTGAAGAAAATTACAATTGTCGGACTCAAAAATAGACTAAATGACTTGTTAAGATGGAGATTTTTTGCAGTGCTAGGTGCATCAGCTTGTATGTATTGGTGTATTTGTGTCTCCACATGTACTTAAGGGTATCAGCCGAGGTTGGGGGAAATGTAATAGGCCGGGCCGAAGCGATTCGGGAACGGCCTCCTCCCCTGCTCGCCCTCTAGCAGAACACCTTCTGGAGAGGGGTTAAATAAATGTTAGTGATGTGATAACCAGCCTGTTTATTGAGGGGCCTCCAGCAGCACAGCTAGTAGGGCCGCTTGGGTTTCCTCTTTGATGATGTCATATCTACCCGTCCACCCCGCACACCCCTTAGGCAAACCCCCCTTCTTCTCCATCACTACTTATACCAGTGCTCAGTTTGTAAGAAACTCTGACTGTAAATAAAAAAGTGGGATCTTGTGGGAGAAGCCGTAGAGGGGCGATGTTAACTGATTTTTGTAGAGGCACACTTTTGAAGAGTTTTAATTGCACTTGAAAAAGAAATGAAAGATACAAATAATACTGTGGCAATTGAGAAGGACTGTGATTCAATGCTTGATCTACTCTGCATTTGAAACCAGGAGCTTCTGATCACTGCTGTAATGCATTTACCAACTAAGTCATGTTGTAATTAACTAATCACCAAAAGCATGTTCTCACTTTTAAGATGTTTGAACTCAGCAACTGTTTGACAGAAGGCGACATGCAGGAGGAGGCCAAGTTCTACATCAACCCAAACAAGCAAGACATTTTCACAATTTGATATTACAGTCCGGTAAAAACTTTGGAAAGTGTTTTGACCTGATATCAGTAAGATATTTAGATCTCCATTTCACAAGATGATGCAGGTGTTGGTGCAGCCGTATCAACATCTAATCAACGTCAAAATTTTTGCTGGGGAGGATTAACTGTCATTTCTGAGATTAGACTTATCACACATCATAATCATGAGTCAATGAAAGCGTAATAAAACAGAAGAGCATTTAAATAAACCTCTCATTCACTCAAAGCCTCTCTCTGAAAAAAAAATTCTGTGTAGTTCTGTGGAAAAGCTTTTATCCTCAACACCTGTCTCTGATGCTTCATTTCAAGGTTCTTCAAGGCTTCAAGATCAAGGCTGAACCATAACAAGGACCTTTTATTAAATCCAGGTAGGTATTAATATACCTATTAATCAAAAATTGGATGATTTAGAATATATTAACCAAAACATCTGTTGCAATCAGACCTCAAATGTCTTTGAAGTAATTCTCTGTTGAGAATTACACAAACCGAATTGTACTTGGTTCGTTTTGCTAATAACATGAAATTAAAAAACATATATATATATAATTATCTTTGACAGTATGCCAAAGTATATGTTTGGCACTAGATCCTGACAGATCACAGTCACCCTCACAGATCTGAGGCTCAGATACTACAGTAGTGAACAATAGAAAGTTTTCACCTGATATGGCTCATGAAAGGATTTGTCACCTCCCACTGTGCTCCATTCTAAATTAGGCCAACCTACAGATTTTTTGAAGTTTAAACTCTCCGTAAACCCCCTTTTAAAATGTTCCAGCCCTAGTTGGCGTACTCTTAAGTCTTCACTTTCTCCTCCTTTTTCCTGTTTCCATGTGAAAAACACAGGGTGAGGCCTGGAGGTGAGTTTCAGTTCAAAGTTGAAAAGGGCACCGTTTGAAAACACTGGCAGGTATTCAAGTACGGTGCATTTATGATAACAGTCGAGTTGACTTGGTGCTCTTGAGCGCTGCCTGTAGATTTAGTGTAAGTCAGAGCGCGGAGCAGAGAGGGAGAGAGATATGAAGTGTGTCTGCTGTCAAGGTCAGTTTGTTAGCTTGAATGCAGAGTGTGTTTTGTTCAACTTATTTGGCAGTGGCAATGCTATACAGCAAAAAGTTGCACCAAACACCAGAATATCTTCGGACATGTGCTGCAGTCAGACAGTTGAATTGTGCAGTGTAAGTGAAAGCCTGCCCTCATAACTGCTTAGTGTTAATACTGCAGGAATTCACTGGAATTTTGTTTTCATAAATGAGGACGGGAAAGGGTAACAGTGGAGGCATAAATCAGAGTCTTTTTTTCTCTCTCCTCAGAATAAGTGACTGTATGAGTGTAATAATAAACATCTCAGTCAGAGATTGATGTTGGATGGGCCTGACTCGGGGCACGTACTTGCGAACCCGTGCGCTGGCCGTGCCCACCTCGGGCACCGCTCTCCTCAAAATTCCCACATTATTCGGGGCGAAACAGGAAGAATTGACAGACATAATTTCCCTGTGATCAAACATTGTTGGTCCTTACATTAACACGGCTGATGCAATCTG
Source organism: Centroberyx affinis (assembly GCF_046629955.1). Classification (NCBI taxonomy): domain Eukaryota; kingdom Metazoa; phylum Chordata; class Actinopteri; order Beryciformes; family Berycidae; genus Centroberyx; species Centroberyx affinis. Next base: position 179,854 of record NW_027282425.1, on the reverse strand, counting down.
CGCTGAGTACAAAATAATTGAATGTGCTGAAATTGGGAACTATTTTGAGGTATTTCCTCTCTTTAGAGCGGCGGGGCAGATTGGCTTAATTAAGGAGGGAAAAACAGGAAGTTTTAAAGTCACGTCTATAATTAATTGGTCGCCTCAGCCAAAGGGTCTGCCTGGTCAGCCTTTGTAGGAAGCATGAGGAAGCGGCTCAGCTCAGACACTGGGTGCACATTTAAGGCTTAATATACACTATAGTGTGGATGCACTCATGCCAAGGATTAAGACGCTGGGTTTGTGTCAGTGTGACTGTTTATAATATTCAATTCAGTATGATTATAAAAGAGAACACTGACCATTTAGATTGGAAGAAAATACACTAATCAAATACTAATCAAAAGTTTGGGCACACCTGATTGAATGTACTATGTTTTTCATTATCTTGAAGCCATTTTGAACTAAAGGCTTATGCCTAAATTCTTGAAATTTGTTTCTTGAAATAAAGTTGATGCCTATGTATGAATTTGCCTTTCCATCAAGGCAAAGGGCGGCTACTTTTAAGAATCTAAAATATAAGATAGTTTTGATTTGTTTAACACTTGTTTGGTTGCTGTATAATTACATATGTGTTATTTCATAGTTTTGATGTCTTTACTATTATTCTAAAATGTGGAAAATAGTAAAAATAACAAAAAAAATGTATGTGTCCTGTTGACTGGTAGTTTATGAATGCAATGATGAGAATGGTAAAAAAATAAAAATAAATCAGAAAAAGTTTCACTACAGTTAGTCAGCAGCCATATCTTCTGGTTGGGAGCCTGCCATGCGTCAGCCCTGATTTATTCTGGTTGCTCATTTCGTTATCAGGGGCCTTAATAAAAGATCTCAGCAGAGAGTCATCCAATCAGCAGGCCCGGCCAGCCTGACTGGGCTCCACTGTGATCCCCCAGGCCGCTGCATCCTGCATTTTATCCCCCATCCCCACTATGTGGCTCCGCAGCTATCTTGAGCTCTAGATGAAAATTTATTGCATTTCAAGACTTCAGTGAGCCAAATGATGTTTACACAAGCATACCTCACTCTGAGAGAGTGTGGGCCTGAAGTCTGGGACACCGCATTGCATTGTGGGCAGGGAGGAGGGGCCGGTTAAATCCCACCAAACTTCATAGCCCGTACTTGACCCAAGTGACTAAAGCTATGATTCTATGCAGATTCTCTAGAAGACTGGAGCCATGGAGTCAAAGGACTGATACCAGTCAGGAAGGCATGGTTTCCCCTTACCACTTCATCTGAAGTCACACACACACACACACACACACACACACACACATGCTTGTGAATCTGTCCAGTCACACACATGTACACACACGTCATACAATACTTGTCTTTGGTCTCTTTGGTTGTGAGAGTTGTGAGTACATGGGAACATTGTTCTGTCTCTCTTTCAACAGATCAGAGCAGTGAAAATATTGGCTGTGATGACAAAGTGACACAGTGAAGAAAGACACTGAATGTTTTATCTGCTACATGTTCACAAAATGATCATAAATATCTCATATATTATTTAAAAGTATCAGTATCATCTATAAGTCCTATGAGAAAAGTTTCACAACCGTGATTGACATCTGATCATACATCATCAGGCGAGAATTTGTTCTCCCAGTTGAGAGGATGATTAGCATATTGCTTGTTGACATATGTTTAATTGATTAAAACAGGCCTGCTGTGATTTCACATTGTTTTGTTTTTAAAAGGCTGGGGCTCTGACAGAAATACTCCGGGAAGTATTGCATTTGGCGTCGAGCTCAGGTTCCCATACACGAAAGCGCTGAACTTAATTCAAAACGCCTTGGACACAAGGCTGACTGTTGGGCTAGTAGGAGAGGAGAGATAGCAGTAACCTTGCTCTGAACTCACAAGAATCTCAGAGTACTCCTTGGATCGCAGCAGCAGAAAATACTTAAATGAATTACATGATTTAGTGGCTGAGTTTCAAAGCGCAGAGCCTCAGACAGAGAGCTTGGTAATGAAATAGTCCTTTCCATTAGAGAGGTACAGTGCGCTCTCTGACAAAACTGTCGTTGTTGTCCAGGAATTAGGGTTGATTTGATAGTCAAATTGTGCCAGGCTTTTGTAACTTACACTGCGTACGTCACATTGTCCTGGTAAACACACACAGCATGGATAGATCATTTTCTACTGTTGAAAGGGAGCTGACAGTAGAGTTGACTGGTGACAAGAGGCATTTAGCAGCACTGCTTTGTGGTTTATTAAAGTAATAATCTGGGACATTTTCATATAGAAATCTGTTTTGCTACTCTCTACCACCATTGATGTAACACAATATGAATTAAATCTATACCCACCTCATGAAAGCTTTTACATTTTCTACATTTGTTGGTACTGAGTAGTTATTTCCTGGGAAAAGTGCTCTGGCGTACAGGAAATTATGCGTTTTACACTTCCAGCAACAGCGGTTTGTTTGGAGTAAGTAGAAGAAGAACTGGGTTAGCGTGAGCAGCAATAGCCACCATGGCTGAACAGACAAAGAAAAGAGCGCCGCCTACAGAAACTCAAACTGCATCAACAGAAAATCGAAGGAAAATGATGTCACTGTACCGCCCCCAAACAGCCCACACTGTTTGATTGACAGGTGATCTCTGAGAAGTGCAGTGCAGAAACACCACAGTAGTGAGCGCTGAGCACTGAAGATATCGAAATGTCAAGAAACTCGCGGCTTAAGTCTTTGAACATGTTTTGGAAAAGTGGAATCCATTCAGAAGTCTTGCACAATAACACATGATATCCAGAAAATTTGAATGCACCTGGGCTGGGTGTTGAAGTTAAAGAGGCTGGGTGAAACCTGCGCTCTACACATGCAAATCACACAACTGAATTGTTATAACAGGCTTTAATTTTGTTATTTTGTTGTTGTTTTATCAGGGAGCGGAATCATAAAGAGGAAATGGATACGCCACACACTTTGCTCTCATTTAAAAACAAGCTGTCTACAACTTTCCTTCACAGTAACCTGGTGTGTATGTGTGCGTGTGTGTGCGTGTGTGTGTGTGTGTGTGTGTGTGGCCAACTATTCAATGCAAAAAGGACTCCCAGGAGCCTGCCCCTTTAGAAGGAACAAAAGATTAAACAAACACAAAGTGTGACCAATCTCTCTTTGCTGGAAGGCCAGCCGTTTATCTTAACATCGTTTTATCAGTCTCTAATACTTACTTATTGCAGCAGAGATATAGAACTTAATACACTGTACCTACAATACATGTCAAAACTGCATCCAGTCAGAATATTTGGAGAAGGATGGAGGACAATCAGTTAAACATAGAAGCATATAGGGTCTGAAATTAGTAACAGCCATCAGACAAATACTTGTAAATTGGCTGTGGTTCTCAAGTTAGTCTTGCCTGGATTCAGCCTCATGAAGAGCTACAGTAAAAGCACCCAGACAAACTGGTGAGTTTTGATTTTTGATCATGAGACCGTAATCCAACTGCCTCCTCAGAGGAAACGATATCCAGATCTATGAGTTGCAAAGTTGAAAATATTAGGCCTGCTTAACAAGTGCATATCAGAAAAAAACACATGATTGGGTGCCTTGGTATTTGGCACTTTCACAGGTAGCAAACCAGTGTTTATTCTAAAAACTACAAATTGAAATTGAGATTGGCTTGTGAAATTCTCAGTAAACTAGAAACTGTGGCTAGTTGAGAAAAAGTTTGTTTCATGGCCTTCAACCTAAAGCCATTACACAATATAAGGAAATGTCTCCATCTCCATCTCTTCGGACACTGGATTCAAGCAAAAAATACAAATAACGGTGAGTTTAGCATAGTATTGTCCTCAACTGTTTTTGTGAAGTTTTGAAGGGATTAAGGCATGTTTTCGGGTACAATGGAAGTCTATGGAAGAGTTCAGGCAACACAAAATAAATACCAAGTTTCTCAATAGTGGAAAAACATTCTAACTAACCTGGCAAGAATGTCACAAAAGTTGTATTACACCAACTAATGTAGCTTTACATTACAGTACAGGTGTGTGATGTGTCTGTATTATACATGACTGGATTTTGAAAAACAGCATTCCAGCTCAAGTCAAAAACTGAGCTGTCATCTCTACACATTTCTTTAACGTTGACAAGAGGATCGAGGATCGAAAAAACATCACACTGCATCATGGGAATACAGCATAAGACAATCTGAGCATGACCGCCCATTCTGTGAAAACCAATGTAGCTTCAGCTTCACTTCCAGGTCAAAGGCTTGTAGGTTGTCAGTTGTGACTAATATTCGCTTTCCCTCTTTCCACGTTACGAGGCTCTCTCCTTTTGTCTTTTCCTTTACTCTCAGCCTTCAAGCACATCTCCTCCCATAGAGTCTCATTCCCTACAACTTCCTGACATTCCTTAAACAGACACACACACACCACACACACACACACACACACAATCAGGCCAAGGACTTGTGTCCCACCCTGTGATATTCGTTCTTCTCCACCAGATCTGTCATGCGTTCAGACACTCAATCTTCCATGAACTCACTCCCACTATTTCTGTAACAAAGTAAAATGGACTGAAATAGAAGTTATGTGAGGTAATCACCACGTGTGGAAATAAATATTTCATTATTATTTAGGTTAATCTGATTAATGGTTACAACAGTTTGGTTACCACTGTTTTATTATTAGGAAAAGAGTTGCATTTCTCATCATTATGACTAGTTAATGTCACTGCCCTACCCTTCTGGATAACAGCTTCCTATGAGTAAGCCTATAAGAGTTTATGACCTGTGCAGGGGAGGCACCTACTTTCCCTGTAATTGTGACGTTGAGTTTATCCTTTCCTGCACTGTTGTGAAATTGTTTGCTAAAGCTAGTTGGGAGGGAAAACTAGCCAGCGCACATGGCGTGGGCGGCACAGTTTGACTCTCTGTGGATTTGGCAAGGCAAGAGTGAGTCTGGGTCGTCCTGGTGGCTCAGTGGTCTAAGGTGCATACCATGTCAACACAGCGTCCTGGGTTCAAATCTGGGACAGGACCTTTGTCAAATGTTTGTCCACCCCCCTCTCTCAGTCTTTCCTGTCTCTCTCCACGTCTAATAACGGTAAAAATGACCAAAAAAAGACAATCCAAAATAATAAAAGGCCTCCCACTGATTACATACACAAAAACTCTTTCCATTTAAAAAACATATTTGTGGGAATTCCAACTGTAGACCGACCCACAACCAGCACATCTAATGATGATGTTTTTAAGTCTTTTTTTTTTCCCAGAATGTGCCCCCATGTCTGTCGAGGAAACCCAAAAGGGCTGAGTCAGAGATCCCATCTCTTCCGGAGGCAGGGCCAGCACAGCTCTCCTTTGAAAGGCAACATGGAAAGATCAACGGGCATCTCCCCAGGGAGCCGCTGTGCTGTGCTGTGCTGTGCTGTGCTGTGCTGTGCTGTGCTGCTGCCCGATGGCCAAAGAGCCCCGGGCCTGTAGCTTCTACTGCTGCTGCTGCTGCTGCTGCTGCTGCTGGGCCAGCCTGTGTTGTTGACCTTGGGAGGACTTTCAACTCTGCTCAGCCATCAAGATCTCTATATTCTCCTTCTCTATTTCTGTCTTTTTTTTGTGTCTGTCTTATGTGATTGTCTTGGAAGTTCTCTCTCTCTCTCTCTCTCTCTCTCTCTCTCTCTCTCTCCCTCTCTCTCCGTCTCTCTCTCTCTCATCTGTTTCTCACACTCCAATCCCTCTCTGCCATCTCTTCAGTTTCTGATTGCTTTTTGGACAGCGTTCCTACTCTGTCGCCCCGCTGTAAGTACAGAGTGGCAAATATCATCGACTCACTCCATCTCTTTAGATAAAATCTGTAAGCTTGTGATTTGTGTCATTTTGATCTGGACTGCGGTTGTGGATGTGACCCTCAACCCTGCGCACATCATTCCCAGAGAGCGCAGAGGGAGGACCTGTGTGATGTTGTGTTTATATTTCCTCCCTTACAGCACCATGGATACCAGTCAGACAGTGCCAAGCCGGGACCACCTCATAAATTCACAAACCTATAAATATTTGTTCGTCCTTCAACTTTAACACTAGTTTGGATTTACATATCTAAAGGTGGGTTTGTAATTTATCTGCTTGGAAGCACATGGGCCAGTTCAGCTCTTGTGGCCTGGTGGTCTCTTAGTACAAATTGTGTTTTTCATAACACCTCAAACATTGTCTAGCTGCAAATGAACACACACCACTAAGTTCCCATTTACCAAGCGCAGCCGAACTCTGAAAAATGAAGAGCCTGTGATAGAATACCTTTAACTATGAACAGTTTGGTCAAAACAAATGATGAGAACCAAAGGATTTCACAACTACAAGTATCATTCAAATAAACATCTCAAACAGCTTTTTCCTTTAAAAAAAAAAAAAGGAAAGAGAAATAAGTCAGACAACAACGCTCATCCCCAAGTTGTGTATCTGGCTGTTCAGTGCAGTGCAGCACATTCCTCAACACTCAATAAACTCAGCTAAATCAATATGTCAAAGAGCAGACAGATAAAGCTAAGCCTAGACATAAATCTCACCATCTCTAAAATCTTTTTGTCTGCTGGTGGTATTACTCACAGGTCATATTCGCTTAAGTACAGTAAACATTGTGACAGGTACTTTGAGCCGGTGGTTCAAAAGGACACAGGAAAGTGTACTGTGCTTTGAGCAAGAGCCCTCAGGGGGGCTGGTAGCCAAGAAACAGCCTGAATTAAAACTGTCTGGAGGAATAAAGGCTCTCTTTAATGAAATAGAAGCATAGTGTGAAAGCAAACCAAAACACTGGAGATCCAAACCTGCAAGCGTCACCACTTATTTCCACCCCACTCTTTTGAAAGGTGTGAAATCTACGTGTGATATCTGCCTTTCTCATATGAAATGAAACACATTTTCCTCTCAGTGTGGAACTCCAAACGCACTAATTCACAGGAAATCCTTGATTTGCATTAGCCGTTGACATCATATTATTTTTTTTCATTTACTTTCCTTCGCAATCATAAAAACATCCGAAGAAGCTGTGCAATCGTTGTTCAATCACAGAGGAATGGGGAGTAAAAGGATTATTGCATTGCCACATACACAAATATGCCTGAGTAATATTATTAATATTATGCAAGAACATGGTTCTTTATACAACTTCAAAATGCTGATTCTAAGTCTTTAAAACAGAAGGTAGCTGTACCAAATTCACTTGCATCACCAGAACAATTTATTTGAAAGGATTTAAATAAAATAATTTTTCATAATGTTTCAGAAATAAAACGACAAAAAAAAAAAAATACAAATACCCAAACATTATAGGAAAACGATGCTAAAATAGACATGATATTTCAAAAAAAATAAATAAGTCCAGAAGAATGACATGCCCTATTTGGATGAAGCAAGTTGTGAAAAAAAAAAAATCTTTACGCCAGTTTCACAATGTAACTCATCAGCCTGCCTTCAGATGGACACTCCCCAAGATGCCCAGGAATCTGTTTGGCCCTGAAAAGGGTTTTGTGAGGCTCCAGTCGCACCCCTGCTGGAGGACATGGACACATACAGCACCAGCGTTTCAGTTTTTGATGTTGAATCTCGCTCACTCTGTTGTGAATTTAGTAAAACCAGAATGGTACCATGTTCATTTGTGGACCTGGTAACTTTTTTGTTAGACATTTGGGTAAGTTTTGATGCAATAACAACAGTGTGATGGAGTCTAAATGATGCTCTTTTGTGCTGCTTTTTCTATCTCCAATTAAACATCTTTTCATGCAAAACTATGGGGCCATTACAATCTGTGTGAGTCCTTATAGGGAGAAGTAATCAAATGGTTTCAATTGTATATATCATCATTTAGTCAAGGTAACATTAAAATGTTCAGAGTTGACTTTACCCTCCATTTGTCTAATTTTAGCATTAAAAAACAACCAATGCATGCTTGCATTGTTAAATGTATACAGTTTACAGTATCTGTTAGGTAGTGCAGCCAGCAGTCTTCTTTTGCAGTTTATGTCTTGTAACAAAAAGGTCAGTAGGCCTACAGCTATTCTGGGTGTCCTTTGTTCAAACAAGCCATCCAATTGTTTTACATGTAAAATAGTTTTTGTAGCTCTGCTCTGTTTCTACTCACCTTTGAAAAAATTAGCCCACCGTTTGCTTTGAGAACAGTACCTTAACGTTACAGTCGACAATGTTTAAATATCAAAATTAATCTGGAGTTGATTATTTGCAAATTTTTGTAGATAATTAAACAAAACACTAGATGACATACAGTATGATGCCATAGTCTAGTCATTGATACCCTGTTTAAACCAAACTAGCTTCAGTCAAATACAGTAAGAGCTTTTAGTGGCAAACATGTGCAGAATCAAAATTACTGTACTACTAACAACCACTTAAAAAGAAAAAGTCAAAATTAGAAAAGAAGACTTCAGAAATGTTTTTAACTTCTACTCTATATTTATATCTTTATTAACAATCATAGGCATATTTTCAACAATGGAAGATTTATAAATACTTTCTTTTGATTCATGAAAGTTGTCTTGGTACTTGTGGCTTGATTCCAGTTGCAGAAAGAAAAAAACAAAAAACAATCTAAACGTCCTTCGAGGATAGTGCTTTATCAAGCACTGGTATCCAATCAACAGCTTTTTTCTTCAGAGAGGAAATCCACACCATTATGTACATTATGGCCTTCTTTTAAGAACCAAGATCTGATTCTATATGCCATGGATGGGAGAGATATCGAGTGCAGGTCCAGAAACCATCCACAGCGGGCCGACTGATTGATCATCTGGCCTCGTCCCAGACATTTTCCCTTTGTTTTTTAAGGCACTGAGTTCCCCACACCATTCTGGAAAACCAATCCCAAATATTCCACGCTCGTCTCAAGCTTGCAGTGTGATAGAAGCTTGTCTCGCCCTTCTTTCTCTCTGTCCAACTCTCCATGCATCAGCTGTGAGGGAGGAAACAGACCGTGCCTGAGGCCACCAAATACTTCCACACTATGTGACATCCAGAGAGAGGGGCTGGTGATTGCTGTCATCCCCCAGATTGAGATGCTCAGGCTAGGGCCATGGGGCACCACGGTTCACCCCTCACTGAGGAGGCTACGTCTGCCGGCTGGGACAGACCCACACTGCTGTACAGGCCGTCCTGTCCCGGGTACTTCACCGCTGAGCCGGAGCCTGCTCCCTCCGCTGAGCTGGACAGCACGGAAGAGCTGACCTGCAACATCAGAAGAAAGAGAATCTGTGTTATTAATTTTATCTGCAAAGTAGAGATAGCTTGTAAAAATAAACGTTTACCTCTGTCCCAGTTGGAATGTGATTCATGCATGACTGATACTACTTCCGTTACACAATTCCAAAAAACACCAAATAGTGAATGAACCTCATCTTACTGTAATATCATGATGACATGTTCATTAGCAACAGTCATCACCAGAGCATGAATCTGTCACCATGTGATTGTTTTTTTGGCAAAACACCTGCTGACTATAGCAATGGCTACAAATATACAGTATTTTTTTTTTTTCATTTATCATAATATTTGGGCCTGGAAATGCATCTTTATCTGTGGAAAGGTTAATTTAAGCACATGTAAGGATGCTATTTATAATGAACAGGTCACAAGTTTCAATAGGCCAAAGCAACAGGTCTGCATGTGCCAAATAGTTTCCTACATCAGACACATTTAACTGACGCTCTAATTCATATGCAGCATGTGACATTTTAATTTGAGATGTCAAAGAAAATAAAAACGAATCTTACCCCTGACACCTGCGTGGAGGGAGAGCTGTTTTTAGAGCAATCTTCGGAATTGGATGAAGATGTGGACGTGGGAGTCATGGTGACAGCGTTGCTATTTCCTAGAATTAAATAAAAGAGAATATTGTTGATTGTCTTGTTATGAAAAGAAACATTAGTAACAATTATCCAAATGTGTACCACTGATCTTTAATTATCAGTAACTTACCAGAGGACCCTTTTGTTTTATTCAAGGTTTTTGGTTTTCTTTTTCTCGTCTGGATTCCCTCTTTCTTCATGGCGAGCGGCCGAGGTACCTGCAGATTTGACAGATATTTGACAGAAATTATGATTTTGAATGGCTGTTAATTTGGGGCGATTAATAAAATTAACGAAGCGTGGAAGAAATGTGAAAGAAATGCTTGACTTACGCCGTGCAATTTCGTGTAGAGCCCGCATGCGTTACACACCGGCTCTCCCTCCGCGTTCCTGCGCCACAAAGTAGTCGTGCTGGTTTGGCAATTAGCGCAGGACAGGCCGATTCTTCTGGACGTTGACTAGTTAGGGGAACACAGCATAAACTTCATGAATATTTATTTATTTATTTATTTTTAAATCATTGAGCAAGAGCATTTCAAAGCAAGCGAGTGACATTGAGAGATATGGCCTACGTGACTTAATGGAGTCTCTGGCTGTCACCCAAAAGCACAATAAATCGCTTAAAATGAAGGCCACGATTCCACTCATTTGATTATAATTCGGCTATCTACACCCTATTTCCTAACAATAATATTGGTCCTATCATGGCGTCCATTTAACTGACATTTACGCGCTATTATTTACAGGGGGTTAGTTGTCAGGGAGTTCACGCGTGGCATCAGTTTGCCTGGCAAAAACTGTGCGTAATGCTGTGCGTAATGGCGCCAGGAAAAGTCGCGTCCAAGAAAATTTCCCTTTCTGTCGACTGTGAACATTAGTTGATCCCATAGACGTGCTGGATAGGTTGAGTGTGTGTGACAGTCTGAATAATCTAGCTAGGTGCAATAAATGACCTCCGTTTATGGGAATCAACGCCGTCAATTCCGTAAAATCCCAAGTATGACGAAACCCCTGCATCTAGTATCATTTGCCACCAAATCTTCCAAACCGGTTTTTAACGACTGATTTTCTGGGGACAACTGGAGCCATCAATGATGACTGATATTATTTAGTCAGTGTGTTAAATTATCAGACGTAAAGGTCACCAAACTATTTTGCACAATGGGAAAACTGATCCTGAATGTTCCCCATATATGATATTTTAGAGATTTATTCCAAATATATTTCTGACCATTGTACTTGCTCTTTTCTCTCCATTATAGACCCAGTGATAACAAAAACTACAAAATCAAATATGGACTCACTGGTCTAAGGACTTATCTTGATTTAAGGAGTACAGACTATGAATATCTTCGGCGATAACCTCAAGCTATTGTTTGAAATAATTAGGCAGGAAATTGAGTGCTTAAGTGGTCCCCTGAGCGCGTGCTTACCGTCCGTTTCTGTGGTTTAATTAATGGCCGGCTCAGCCCATTCATTTTGCTGTAAAGGCCGCAGGCGTTGCAGAGAAAGTGGCCCGTACCGTCGCGCCTCCACAGCGGCGTGGAGATGGAGCCACAGTTGACACACTCTCTGCTCTCCCCCATGTCGTCCAGAATATCTGAAATGGAGAGGAAAGACGTAAATCAGCAACACAGAATACACTGATGGGCTTTTATAGGCCGACATTAAAAACCGCCTATAGGTTGTTCATACTCAGACATGTACCCTATGTTGAGGGAATTGATATGATAGATGCAGTACTATATTGCATTAGATCTGCAGATCTTGTGATTTTATATATTGAGAAAATGCATTTTGTTAATGCGCACAGTTGAGTTAAGGTGAATAGTTCAAAGCCTGACCTAATTACAATTTATATCAACGCTGTTATGACAATATTCATTTCATTTTTGTGATATTGCCCAAGCAGTTTTTAAATTGATGGCTGCACATATTAAAACTATTAGTCCAGTTAGTTGTAGGCCTGTGCGCACAAACAGGCCCATCTGAACAATCTGTCACGCAGGTCTGACAGCCTTTGGCCTGAACTGCAAAATTCAGCATCATTTAAATTTACAAAATCATTAAATCATTTACAAAAAAAGTCAAATTACAACGTGATAATAATACTGACAATGTGATACTTTGTTAGATTAGATGTCTCTGTTATTATAGGGAAATCCTCTTCCCGTTACGCTCGACATGGAGGTCAGAGCGCACGCTCAGCGCACTGGAGCTGGTAGGGATTCAGTGTCTTGCTCAGGGACACTTCAGCAGGGCGGATGACGGCCGCCACAAGGCCCTGAACCAGTGAACTTGCTCCTCTGCATGGTTGAAGGACTAACCAACCATAGACAGTGAGAATGAAAAATAAATCCATCAATGTCTAAAAGTAATTTGCCATTCTCTTACCTCCGTTTGGTCCCCGAATCAAGGGCGCACCTCTGCTCTGCAAGGTGTGCAGCATCGTGTTATCGAAAGGTCCCCCGGTCCAAGGCGAGGGCAGCTGGGACAGCTGCGGTGCAACATAAGGAGAATACGGATTGGGGTAGGATCCACTGAGGGGCCGAGAGAGGCCGTACTGGTCTCTGCTGCTCACGTTCAGCGTGTTACTGTAGCCGGTGTCCCTGGGCGTCCCATTATTCATGGGCGGGCTTGGAGGGTAGTGGAACCGGCTGGAGGTGTGCGGGCTCCCGGTGCTGTAAGATGGGCTCTCCGGGGTGGACTGTGACCAGACCGAGTGGCTGGAGACGGCATGGCTGGGCTGAGCGGACCCGCTGGCTTGCAGGTAAGAGAGGCTGGGTATCATGGGGCCCACCCGGGAGCTGGGCACGTACACCGGGGAGTTGGGGTTGGAGTGCATATAACCACCAGAGGGGGAATCATATCCAGTCTGGCTCTGGGCTGCAGCGATGGCCAGTGTTTGGTACATGTCGGTCGGGTCGACCAGCAAGCTCGCCTTGTGCGCTCCGCTGGAGAGGACGAGTTTGCTGCCTTGATCTAAATCCGTGAACAGCGGGATGTCCTCCGCAGCGGTCAGGGTGTTGTTATGGTGTCCGAAGTGAACGTAGGAGTGTAGTGATCTGCCCTCGGAGCGGCGGTGCCCCAGTGCGTCAAGGTCGCTCGGAGGCGCCGGTGTCCTCAGATCATCCGAGGCGGAGCCGTCCCTCCTGCTGTCACCCGGTAAGTATGTCTGTTCAGCCGGTGACCCTGGGCTGCTGGACACTTCTCGCTTGACCATGGACCAGCTGTTTTCGCCCAGGTCCATCCAGGAGCACTTTCCATACACCGTAGGGGTTAATAAAAATCGTCAGGGTGTAGTCTACCCTGTAATGAAGAGCGTTGGATTCGTCAGGATTATAGGAGGTCAAGAGGATAACAAAGTTTAAGATATTTGCTCATGGGCAAGCAAATTAAAAATGTCTCCCCAAAACATCTGAATAGAAATTAACCAAGTTTAGGTCTGATACCTTTCCGTGAAACCGCAGATCCACCTCTGATATGTGGCTTGTTTTCATGTTGAAAAGCGTAGCCGATATTCTTACAATAGGCTATAATTTAAAAAGTAATAAACTATGAAACAGATTATTAAGTCAAGTCATAGCCATTGACTTTGTATCACTTCTAACTCGAGTAAACAATCCATAGTGAATGCGGTATTATCGTCAAGCGCTCTTAAGAGGCACTGGATCCATCCGTGTCAAATCCCTGTCCTCCCTCTTGCGATAGCCTCATCATAATTACAAAACACACACACACACACGCACACACACACACACACTCCGTTACAGATAGGAAACAAAACGCAATATGTCTTCACAGCAAAAGAGATAACCGCTTGATAAGACTCAAAACAGATAAGGGCCGAGAGGCAGGCTGGAGTGATAAAACAATACCCCGAAATGATGATTTGGGTCCTGAGCGGCGCAGCCGCGGCGCTCACCACACCACCGAAACCAGATGTTTTACCAGCTGTTTCACTGGTGTGAGAAAAGACGTAAGGGAAACCAAGAGACAGTAGACATTTTCCGCCACATACCTGCTAGTTGTGTGCCATAGGTCGCACTCAAAGTTTGCAATTGTGCGCTGTTGCTTCTCCTGGAAGTAATGGAAATGTTAGTGTGGTCTGACGAGGTTTATGAGAGGAGGCGCTTCTGGTGGCTGCGGCTGCAGGAGGCTCCCTGGACCAATCATGTGGAGGGCTAGCGACTGGAAACACGATGGGGGTGCCAGCCTATAAACTCCTCCAATCAATCACATGGAGACACTTGATCACGTCTAAAACTCACAATAATTTGCAAATGCAATCATGTTTCCACCATTTTTGGCAGTGCTTTGGCAGAGATGCCCCCCCTCTCCTCGGAGCTGCTGCTGAATTGCTTTACAATTTTATTAATTGTAATTATTACTTAGCCTAATAATTAATGTTCTCGTGAGTCTATTTTCCCCTTTTTAAGCTAAGCCTAAACTTCTCATTAAGCAAACAACATGCTTTGACAAAGTTGGGGAAAAGGGCTATTTTTGTGTTAGGCCTACTGCTGCTTTGCTTTACAATTTTTGTTAATTTAATTTAGACACTGAGATTCATGCTGAACTTTCTTCTGACTTTTAGATCTAACAATATGTTCTAAACGAGTCTAGATTGTTCTGCTCTGTAAACTAAGCGTAAACGCATCATTAGGCGTAAATATGTAGCCTATAGGCTGGTGCTAGAGGATATAAATCAGTTAAGACCTGACATGTCTTCAAGTCGATAAGGTAAAACATGGTTGATGATTTATGATAAATAGCCTATCCACTGTATGTAAGATAGCCGTTTAAGAGTATTCATCGATTAATCAAAGGGGATCGTGAACAAATTAGAAACATTATTTGCATATAGGGCTAATTAAAATAAAAAAACGGCCGTATTGATTTTTATTATTCCTAATAATTATCTTTTTTTTCTTTTTCTTTTCTTTTTTTTTTTTTTTTACAAATATGCCATATCTCATTTCATGGACTAACGCCTTCAAAACATATCGAGCTCAGTTTTTTCTCTCAGTTTTGTTTGTTTATTCTCTATATTCTGCGTTATGATAAATAAAGCCAGCCCCCTAATTAGTTTATTTAAGACAGACGCTTTAATTTGGGATTAAATGGCTTCAGCTTTATAGAAGCACAAACTCTCAGCAGGCCTCTGCTGCTGTGAAGGGATTCACTTTGAACCGCGATGATTAATTCAACTGGAATATACATTGGTGAGTGAAGTGATCAAAAGTAGAGAGGTGTCAATTGAATCATTCATTTACAGGTCTTCTGCGTGTTCACAGAGCTTAACAAATAGTCCTCGGTTCATCACACTCACAACAATTCAATAGGTATTTGTGTCTATTTACATTTTGTCTGGATAGGAGATACGCGCTGCAGGGTAAACTGGAGGCCGCAGTTTGCTGCAGCAAGTGAGAGAAACAGGAGTCTAATAATACTATTACTAATACTACTACTGATACTGATAGTAATGCTACTAATACTACTGCTACTGCTACTACTATTGATACTACTAGCGTACTACTACTACCAGGCCTGCTACTGCTTCCACTGCTACTACTGGTACCACTATTAGGCTACTACGACTATTACTATTATTACTACGATTAGGCTACTATACTACAAGTGCTTACTACTGCTATTACTATTACTAATATTAGGCCTACTAATGTTGTTGTGGCTATTAATACTACTGCTACTAATACTGCAACTACTGGTATTAGTAGACTACTATTATTGCAACAACTACTGCTGCCACAACTATTAAAACTACTGTTGTTATTACTTCCACTTCCCATATACACTCTTTGGTTCTGCTAATATGAGCAGAAAGAGTTTCTTTCTTATGCTGCTGTTTTTAGTTTTTTCATTTTAGCCACCACAGAATAGTTACCAGCTCCCTTGAAAAATGTAGGTACCAGAGTTCCTAGTTGAGTTATTTTGTTACTTTCCCCCTGCACATTCCTCTCCGTCTGTGTGTGTGTGTGTGTGTGTGTGTGTGTGTGTGTGTGTGTGTGCTGGGTGGGGGTGTGATAAAGGTAAGTCCCTGCATCTGATATAACCTAATTTGCAACAAAAACGTCCAAAAACTCCTCTCATAGGGTACGGATTAAATTTCTGGGGACAAACTATCAGCCTCTCACAGTTTACAGGGAACACATTGGTCCCCAGCGCTCCCCTAAAGTTTTATAGCTTCCAAATAAATGTCTGGCAAGTTTTGCTTGGCCTTTGCTCTCCATTTTAATGCTGGACACGACAGTATCAAAAACGGACTCGCTTAGGCTAAGGTATGGCAAGTGTCCGCACCTTACCATAACCAACTGACAGCCGTGATAACCGGAGAGGTTTTGGAGATGTAATATTATCAGAGGGAGTAACCTAACCATGCGCTACCGTCTCCGATCATGGAGTCTCAGTTGTCAGGGAGGTGCGAGATTACAAAATCCTGTTGTTTTTCTTTTTTCTTTCTTTTTTCCCTCCTCTGCTCAGCTCCAGCTTGATGAATGAGGTGTTTTCGCAGTGATGCCAAAGCGTGTCTCTCTGACAGAGAGGCTCGTGAGGAGAAGTGGCAGGACGCCGCCCTGTCTCCACATTATCCAGAGCGGTCAAACCCGCCGCTGCAGGCCGATAGCCTACTGGAGGCCTAATGTACGGAATACATATAGTTATAATTCAATTATCTTTGTAGGCTAGCTCAAATTTCAGTGAGAAGACTTTTAAAATAACAAAATATAAATTCATATGATAATAACACTAATAATAATAATGATAATAATAGTAATCGATTAAAAATTTAGATTAATAAATGTCATTAAGTATGATATGGCCACTGTAAACTCACTACTGACTCATGCAGATACATTTTAAATCTCTATAGGAATATTATAGGAATATTCTAGCATTTTTTTCGTTAGGATAATAATAATAATAATATAACAACAATAATAGCCTAATAATACTAACAATAATAATAACAATAACGACAATGATCACAATAATAATAATAATAATAATAATGATAATGATAATGATAATGATAATGATAATGATGATAATAATAATAATAATAATAATAATAATAATAATAATAATAATAATAATAATATGAATTCAGTAAGATCATATTTGAACGCACAATTGAAATTTAAAAGTCTCTGTTTCTTAGTCTCTATTTTGAAAAATCTATTTTTTTCTTATTGATTTTTCAAGATGACCATCGCCACGGTCCTATCTCAATAATGTTTGTTTCTTTCATTGCCTAACAGCCGACCCTCTTCAGGTGTCATTGCCGTATGTACCGACTTGATAATGATTATCTCCAACACTCCAACACTTGTTTTATCCTACCAGCCTGTTCCTGATTAGCCAACACAGCTACCAGGCCCACTGATATTATGTATAATGTTGCTGAGATAACAGCGCTCAGGAATAATGCTGACTTTACCTGACACTTCAAATCCTTCACCAAACGAAGGCTATTATCATATTATTAGCCTATTCATTCTTCGGATTATAATCTATTATTAATGCAATAATGTGCGAGTTTAACATGGCGATTATTGTGTAACTTTTCTATTTCTATAGGCAAACTGGTTGCTTGCTGGTTTATTTGTGACTCAGCACATCTGCCACTGAGGGCTCAAATGCAGTTTTGATTTATCAGCCCTGATAGTGAAAAGGTGTGTTACATCGGATAATATAGGCGATTATATGGACTTTTAACGTGCAGTAGTGGCAATTCCTTCCATTATACATGCAAGTTTCTCTGATTTCATTTATGGAAGTCAACTGTAGCTGAAAAACGTGCAGGAAAGAGAATTCATCAAATAATTTGAATCACCATTCACCTTTTTTAGCTACATATGCTGATATTATCGCGTTAGTAGCCTACATAATGTGTGCTTATTGCACGTTGTGCTATGCTCTTAATTAAGGTGGAAATTTAATGTTTGCATTTTGACTTTGGGAAATAATTTCAATAGGGGTGGGAGAAAGTTTCTGCCATAATGGCCTTTTTTTTTTTTTTACCCAAATACCCAAAATGGCTCCTTCAAAAGAAATGTCAGGACATGTTCACAACATATTTTACTCTGCTAAGAATATGAAACATGTAATATAAAGGTAGTATTATTATTTGCTTACAGTAAATAATATCATGCAGATTATGTCTAGACTATATTTTAAATGATACACTGTGATTTCTTTTTTTTTTTAAATGTTTTTCAATATTTTTCATTTTTGAGCTGTGTCAGACATATTTGCTGTGATGTTTTGCCAGTATTATAATGAACAATTTCAGGAGCCTGATAGGCTTTTATAAAGTGATCAATGTTTCCTATTTTGTTATCATGAGAAGGTTGAATCCTTCTTGACCAGTCTGATATAGCAGAGTTATATCTCATCCTGTGATACCATATGAAGAGTTTAATTCCAAAATGAGATTTTCAACATTTTAAAAAGTTGATACCTATTCTCAAAAAATGATTGATAACAAAAGATTAAAATAAATTATTGTGCAGTTTAAAGGATGGTAGGTAACATAAGTCCATATTAAATGGTGGACTTTAGGTAATTATTGTTATTATTTCCCAGAAGGGATATATAGTGTTTTATGAATGAACCGAAAGTGAAATTGTTATGACAAAAACAGGTACAATGGTGCCGTTTGTATCTAGAAAATACATACTTTTTATGAGCTATGAAAACTGTGAAAAGGGTCTAAAAAAGTCAATAAAATACAAGCAATCCTAAATGTGTCAGTGTCATCTTAAACAAAAAACCAGGGTTTTAATTAATGTGAGCTTTTGTTCATACAGCTGTGCTACCAGGTCTAGCTCCCATATTCAAACTGAACAAAGAACCTCAGCACATGAATAAATCAGCAGGCTACAAAGTACAATCTCGCCTCTTTCTTATGATCTCATATAGGGATGGGTCAGACTTCAAAGACTGTTCTGAATCACTCCTAATACTAAAGTAGTTATAACGTCTGTGAAAGTCATTTCCTGTACCTCCACGTCTTATTTGAGTCTTTAAAACACTGACCTATTTACACTTATTTTATGGAAGACACAGTTAAGTTTTATGCCTGTATGGGTCTTTCTCTCAGTCTCCTACCCAATGGCAGCTTTGTCCAGAGCGGGAGCAAAGGCTGCTGGGAGTCTGCGAGTGTCAGTCTCTCCTGGGCCCAGGCTGTTTGGAGTGGTAGATGATTAAACGGGCCATGACAGGTGTAAAAGCAACCTTTGTCATTTGGACATTTACCGTCCTTGCTTCCTCGGCTCGCCCACAACGGAACGCCCTGCTCACCTGCCTGATTACTGTGAGTGTGTGTGTATGTGTGTGTGTGTGTGTGTGTGTGTGTCAGACAGTGTGAGAGGGGGATTGGAGGTAGCTAACAATCCTGCCTGGCTTACAGCAGAGTTACACACCCTGTCAGCGTCATGTGATGAGCCAGTGTCAGTGACAAATACATTCCTCCTCATCTGAGAAGTAGAAGCTTGTTGTCCGTGTATTTATGGTCTTGGCTTGGTGTCACTTAGCAAACTCGTAAAAAAAAGAAGATCATAAAATGCCATGTACTGTATATGTGCCATACATACTATACTGGGAAATGGATGTAGGCTTTTTACTGTTTTGAGAAAGATGGAGACACATTTATCTGGGTTATTATCGGTATTTGTGCCTTCTCCGGCTCTCCAGCTCCAGTTTATCACTACAGTGTAATGAAGTCATATCAGTCTGACACAGGCAGGGTTCATCTGACCTATTGTCTTAACTTTGGCTCCATTCATGCATCAGCTACGCAGCATGTTATTATATTATGAAAGCTTTTATCACTGCTCTATCTGTAATTGTCCTGCTGCTGTCTTGGCCATGTCTTTTTCCTTGGAAAAGAGAGCCTTGATCTCAACAGGAATACCCCAGTTACAACCTTCCATGTAAGGATATGGTTATCTCACAATAGGATTTGACATATGATACAGAGCTTGTGATAATATCATATGGAGCTGAAATTCAAACAAGGCTTTGATGGGACAAGCTAAAGCTAAGTACATTGCTCTGAGGGATTAAGTGGATTAGGAGGGTAATGTCTTGCTGCATGAAATCATAATATTAATTTGCACATTTTCCAAGTTGTGCTTAGTCATATTGGATGAAGGATTAAGTGGATAGGGAGGACGGTCTCTTGCTGCATGAAATTATAAATTCATCTGTACAGTTTTTCAGGCTGTGCTTCATCATATTGGATGTTATGCTATAAATGATATCCCAGTTTCTTTTTCAGCTTCACGATGCATTCCTGTTGTGATATATTGTTACATGCCTTGTCTCACTTTAATGACCAAATATATACATTGCAGATAAGCACTACTAGCTCTACCGATGCTGCCATTTGTGGTCAGGAGCCACACACAGAACATGGAGTTTGTTGTTGTCCTGAATAAAAGCTGAATAGCTCAAGGAGATCAAACGGGAAATGTTCTCAACTAATCTTAACACCTGTATATGGGGCTCAGCTCATTTTAATTTGCAAGGAATTCAAGTGTCAGGTAACTTTCAAACTCTCAAAGAATGTCTTTATTGTGGGTATTTTTATCCTCTGCTGACCCAACCCATGTAGGAAAGCTCCAGTGTTTGTGGGACCTCAGGGAGTCATGAAATTATTCCTGCCGCTCTTAGCCCCACGTCAAGGAACCCCTCCTGGAAAGAGCCAGTCAGTCAGATAAGCCCACCATCCATCACCTATAAAACTTAAGTGTTTAAAAAGCCATTAGACGACTAAACAAGATAAGGCTGAGGTGTACAATTCAACACGTTTAGCAACTGATTCCAATTAGCATGTGACCACTGGACCTGCAGTGTGAGATGTTTTAAGGGAAAACGGCCACCAAAGCGACACTTTCAGTCCTCAGCCGCATAGTAAATAGTGGCAGAAAACCCCACACACTATCAAAAAAATGAAGATGAGAGTTTATTTTTAGGCAGGATATAGACCCATTTCAATCCAAAGTGCAACAAGTGCAACAAGTGCAAAGTGCGGTGCCACAGACATTTTGGTCAAGAGACCTTCTTTAGTGCAATGCAAACATTTCATTCATGTCTCGCAGCCAAAACAGTTGCTGCAGTTTGCACTTTTTGGCCTTTGGGATCAAATGGATCTTACAAGCCCACCTTCCTCATTGTTACCCATAGATATTGGGTATCCTACCAGCAGCTATAGTTTTATCAGTCGAGATAAAAAACAAAGACTGAGCCTGGACATTGATCAAGGTGCACTGACTTTCATCAACTCAGACCACAGACCTGGCCGCAGTCTAAACGTCTCTGGAAAACCAAGCCTGATCTCTTGTGCGGTTTCAGAGGCCTTGTTATTGTTTCCAAGCTAACATCCCCATCGTCTCCATCCTGTTGAGCCAGCCCCTCTCTATGTGTTTTGTCTTAGGAGAGAAGGTCAGATCTCCGGTACACTTTGTGACTTTCCCTGAATCAGCTGTTTGGAGCCCCAGCCAGAGAGAGAGAACAGCCTTGGCAGAGGTGACGTCATTGATAGCAAAACAGAGACAGTTGGAGGTGAGTAGGTGGAGGGGGGGTGGCAGCGGCGGGGATTGGAGACTTGGGCCTGGTATTGCAGTGGGGTACAGCAGGCGGAGCAGCTGCCAGACCTTGCAGATCTTGGGCCCACTAATGTTCTCAAGGTCTACGGAGTCTCAGCTGCTTGTTAGGGAGATATGAGGGGAGTGTGTGGTGTAAGCAACACAACTGCCCATTGTTAATTGTTCAACTAGATATCGGGGGGCAGATTGAGTATGAGAGGTGCCGGTAGTTTGGGTTTTTTATCAACAAATTGTTCAAAAACCAGACTTTTCAGTGCTTCGTATTCCGTCTCGCTGAGAAAGCAACGTTTTTGTGGCATCTAAATAAATGAGAGAAATTGCAACAAAATGCTAAACAATGTTTCGCAATACGTCAGCAGGATTTTATTGAAATGCTCAGTTCCGCCTGGAACCTTGACCTTCTGTAAAAAACAGTTATACTTTCTTTCCAAGGGAAAATGTGTTCAAATGTGTCTATGGCTTTTGAGTCAGAAGAACAAATAAGCACTCTGAGATCTGATAAGATTTGAGCTTTACTGAAAGGGGTCTAGAGCTCCGCCAGACATGGCCGACATTGCACGGCCCTTGTCCTTCCATGACCGTACAACCTTGCCTCGTCTCAGCCTCTCATATTAACACAGTCACACCACATTCACACACACACACACACACACACACACACACACACACACACACACACACACACACACACACACACAAAGCTACCCTTCTGCACACATTAAACACACTCAGTCTGCCTTGGAGGTTTCACTCAGTCACCCTCTCCTTTACTTTTCTCAGTTGCCAGACAATGAAAACATTGAGAGGCAGTTTCTATGGCGTGACCGGGGCTTTTGTTTGACTGAAAAACATATGCATTCTACATGCTCCAATTATGGTTTTATCAGATCTCTGTCAAACACACCAATCATGCGCCTTCCTTTGTGCCGTCTCTAACGGTGTGTACTGTACCATGCGGAGCAGTGGCTCGCTGTGTTTGCATGTTTGCCCATGGTGGGAGTATAATATCTGAGGCTGGTTTGTGTCCCTGCGGCGGAAAACACATGGCTTAGTCAAAAAACAATGTGTCACAATCCCTTCTACTTCACAGTAACAGATTGGTTTCGAATGCAGAACTTCCTTGTCGTAATGTCACGGTTGAAGTTAAATATGAGCAGTGTTGCCCTTCGCCTGTGTCTAAGGAACACGTCCAGGTTTAGCACCGATGGCCACCGCTCGGTCTACTGTTTGAAACTGTGAAAAAAGGAGGCCGTATCAAAGCGATCTGCAGCACGTACAGTAAGATCCCTCATTGTGACTTGCAGCGTGCACCTCAACAAAGGAAGCCAAGAAAGACATGGGATCTGAATTACCATTGGCTCAGGGCTTCGTTGGCCTGACTTCCGCTCAGTGTCAAAGTCACGTCCACAAAGCTGATTTCACAAGAATGCTGATATCATGATTGAAGCTGTATAGCCATAATATAAATATAGATTTAAGTCTGCATGGAACAACCATAGCTGGATAATTGTTTGTTAGAAGCTTTCATGAACTTTAAATCAGCATTTTAAAACATTCATAAAGTGTTGAACCCCTATAGCCACACTTCAGTCTATTTCTTAACACTGAGGGAAATAAATCCCATTAGGAACTTCAAAAGGAGGCTATTCGCTTTCCCTTAGTGGACGCTCTCCAGTTTGACCCCTGCCATTATCCCCGCTGACACAAAGACAAACCCTGGCCATTGTGTGTGGTTTGTTTTGATAGACCCCGGTCTGCAGCTTAGGTGCTGGCTCCACTAAGCCCAGTGTTTACAGATCTGCAAGAACACAGCCTTGTAGCCTCAAGATGCTGCGACCAGCCAGGCAGACATCGCTGGGGCTGGTGGTCTGGACCGAGCGATATTACCCACAGAACAAGATTAGCATGCCTTGATAATACTGGAGAATCAAGGCGAGGATGGCTGTTGTCTTGTCACAACTGGTATCTTGAGCTGTACTCTGTGACATAATGTGACTTTAAATAAAAAGTAGAAGAATGCTCTTGTGCCTCAGTGCTTATGATCTACCTTGATCCATTGCAAGATAAAAAAAAAAATATCTGCAAAGTATGTGGCTTTGCCTTCTTTCCGTCTGCTTTAAATCACAACCAAATATTTCTCTCGCTGCACAGGGGAGTTAGACTGCAAAGGTTGCTATGACTGACTGCCACACTCCACTTGCGATAGAAAGCCCGATTGTTGAGGTGTTGACTTTGCCAACACCTCTAGGCACACATTTTCTCGTCTAGGCCACTTCAAAGCTGTATCACCTAGGAACAACTGGCAAGGATGTAATGACGGTAGTTGGGTGTACATGACTTTAATTGCTGCCAGTCAATAAGGTGCAGCGAAGCCAGATTTACTGTAAAAGCAACACATCTCCACATATCAAAGCAATGCCAGCAGTTTGCGATTTATTGTGTTTTTATTCAACAAAACCTGATCTTTGGCTTGAATTCATTTTGAAATCAACTTTGTGGCAACATCATTACTGTGGCGTTTTCTGAACAGATTGATTAATTTACAAATATGAACAAAAATCTTAAATAATATTGATCAAATCTGTGATTAAAATAAATTACAGCTAGAAGAAGTAGTAACTATCCTGTCAAGAGAGTGACACCAACAAATCCAAAATGACTGGACTGCATATAAACAGAGCTTTGATGATGTATTTTTGTTTAATAAATATACACAAAATGCCACAAAGAGCCTTTATGCTCTTGCACTATGTTGGAGACATTACCGAAATTGTGTTCCACTGCCACAAGTGTTCTGATAGAGTCCTTATCCCAAAGTATATTCACATTGCAGTGCAACTACGGCACCTCAACATTTCCTCATCACACACTAACATGCCCTGCTGTACACTGTGTTGTACCACTCATTCATCAATGTCTTCTAAACATTAGACTTTTGCCCCGGAGGAAAGTACCTGGGGCACGAAATGTCAAAATACGGTTTCCCTCAACTTTGTACAAGATGTCTTTACACCTCGGCGTTTTATGGTACACAGGATAAAGGTCAGCGTGAAGGTCGTGGAGAAACTGAGCGCGAGCGAGTCTGTGTGGGAGAGAGAGGAAGCGGAGAGGGATGAATGGAGGGAGGGAGGGAGGTAGAGGATGATGGGAGATTTATGACCTGGAGGGAGGGGTTTTTGAACACCACGCATGGTGAAGAAACATGCGTGGACGTCACGCCGGGCACAGCAACATGTTCTACACACACATACACACACACACACACACACACACACACACACAAACACATACCTAGCGGGATACCTACCTGGCACAGGTCAGCCGGAGTCTCAAGAGCGAGAGGCGGTAATCAGTAACAGTGTTATATGGCTGTGTTAATAGTTAACGCGGCCCCTAGACATGTGCCCCTGGCCCAAGCACCTGCAGCCCCTTTTTACAGGCATCATCCAAAGAAAGAACAAATACTCTGAATGCTTATTGGGCACATCGGCACTACATGACCCATCTCACCTGACATGCCAACAGGTGCTTGACGAAAAAACTGCCCGAAAACATGCAAAATCTTTGGTTAAAGAGAGTTAATAACTGGAGTTCCTTTGTTGTTTAAACTTTGTGATTAGCTCCCATAAAGCCTCTCCATGCTGCATCCTGCATCCACCTTGTCTGGACACCTTGTCTATTCTATTCTATTCTATTCTATTCTATTCTATTCTATTCTATTCTATTCTATTCTATTCTATTCTATTCTTTTCTAGTTGTGGTGTGTGTTAAACAGGCCCATTGCTCCTCCAGGGTCATAGGAACAGGAGTGTGTGCTATCCGTCTGCCCTACTCCCCCACATGGCCTTGTGGCTTCACACACACACACAAACACACACACACACACACACACACACACACACACACAGGACTCTATCCTTGACAGACACCTTCGTAAAATCTTGTAGCTGCCTAGAAGTGATCCCCCTGCTCTCCACCATCTCTCTCTCTCTCTCTCTCTCTCTCTCTACACACACACACACACACACACACACACACACACCTCCCTTGGCTCTTGATAAATACAGGCAGCAGAAATCAAGCTCAGGTCAGGATAACCTCATGGTGACCCACCGGCTCCATCTCCTGTTGTGACCTCTCTCACCCCCTGCTAAGTCTGGCCTGTCAGCCAACAACACACACATGTGCATGCATGCACATAAACACACACACACACACACACACACACATACACAAACACACACACACCAATACCCCCAACAGCTTCAGCTTGCAGCATTCTGTTCTCCTCCTTGTACTCTTGGTTTACAATACCTTTTGATTCTTTTAATATTCCATGTCTTCCAACGCCAGGCCAGAATTGATCAAGTCTCAAAGTCCAAGAGCTTGATGTGATGGTAATGGCAGTAACATCAAGAGAGCACTAAGGCAATGTTAATGCTTCCCTATCCGGGCAGATGGAGGTGTGTGCACAGTGCAAACAGACCCTTGTACCGAGGAGGCTAAGCCGGAGCACTCGGCAGCGTAAAAAAATCTGGGCTAATGTCCGTTTCTCTCACTAAATTGTTTTTTGATAAGGGAATATCTAGAGATAAGTGTTGTCACTATCCTATCTGAAAACCGGAAGCCAGCTCGATAAATCTCCTCTGTAATCTAATAGGGGAGTAGCTGCGATCGAGGGAAGACTGTCTACTGTACCGGGCTGAGCTGGGCCTTTGGCTTGGTGAAAGTACAGGGTGGAATATAGGACACATTAGGAGCTCGTAGATTTAACATCTTTACATTGTACAAATGACTATCGCTACTCATTCAGGATTACTTTGGATTTGTTGACATATTGAAGTAATACTGATAGCCCTTGTCTGTTGCCTGGTGACAGTATATCTCTCTTACAGCGCACAGTGCCAAAAACTAAAACCTGTGAATAACTGGCATGCAAAGTTTTTTTTCTTACACTTTCATAGTTAATGAGAAAACCACAATAATCAGACAACAGACATTCAGAAACTGGATAGCCTAATTACTGAATAGAATGTTTGAGAGGAAAATGGCATTTTTGGTTATGGATCAAACATCATTATTGATCATGGTTGTGGATGTTGCTAACATTTAACAAAATGCAGTCTGAATTAAATGACACTCTATTATCATTCTCTATGGATTTTGGGGGGCAAAGTAATTTAATGCGATCAGATTACTAGAAAATAGATTTTGAGTAATCCACTGTCTCTGATATTGCTGATTACACTTTAAAGCAGGTAATCAGATACTGTAACAAACTACATTTTGAAAATTACTTTCCTAACTTTGCGGAAAAGCTAGAAGTGAGACAAGGCTTGAGTGATGGTGAACCATGGAGCCCATGAAGAGTTTTGTTCCTAAAGGCCATACATCAACTTTGGAGAAAAATGTTACCTGATTCATTGCTAGACATTTCAATTAAACTATCTGGGTGGTAGTTGTTGTGGGTGGCCTTCTGGTTAGTGAGGTCGTTCCCAACTGAAATGGCCTGGGTTTGATCCCCATTGTGGCCATAAGTAGGAGTTAAAGTTTCCTTAATACTTACCTGCTCCAGGTGCACTGCAACCTGGCTAACCAGAGGATGAAAAGAGAATTTCCCCCTTGGTGGATGAATAAAATACATCAAAATCAGAAAAAATAACCGACTTTATCATCTAAAATGTTAGTACTTTGTAAGCAAAAGTCCTTGTTTAGCTAATGATTGCAATAATTATCCATAGGGACTTTTACTTTAATGCCAGGAATCATTTTGAAAGATTAACTGTGTAAGTGTCAAATCTTTTCAAACAGTGCATATTTCATATTGCATGAAAACCCTACATCTGGACTTGAGTGCTCCATTAAGCGTGACAGTCAGTGGAGGTTTGGGAATGTTATAGCGTTAAGTGGAATTGGATCGGTAAACTCTGCAGATCTTTGGCTGTGTCAGTGATCTGCGCTCTGTGAGCTGGAGGCAAACTGCGTCTCCCTCCCCGCTGACCTGGGCTTCCAGGGGTTGGTGTAAAGTAAACTTTGTCAGTCATACAACGATCTCCAGCAGAGCACTGTCTCCTCATCAAGAGACTCTCCCCCCACCCCACCCCCAATCTCTCTGCCTAGGCATTCCTCCGTCACACCACCCCACCTCCTCCAGTAAGCCTGACCCACCTTCTCTTCATCTCCCCCCCCCCATCCGTCACCCTGGGTCCTGCTCTCTGTCCCGGCGGCCCGTGTGGCCGGCCGGCGTCTCCTCCACTGGAGACAGCCTATCAGGGGCCTCACGTCATCTGTCTCCAGGACCTGACTGACAGCTCGACCTCGGAGATTACCAGCTGCTATCAGAAGGAGGAGGAGGGGGGGGATGCCTATCCTGCTGGGTGGATGCGCCTCTCTCTCTCTCTCTCACCATAACACTGGTTGGGAATCAGAAGCTGTTTTAGGCCTCTGAAACTCTGATGCGGTAATTTATCTGTCTGGGAGCCACTGTGTTGATTCACTACAAGGTCTACAGGGACAGTGTACCAGACAATGACAGATATCAACAATCCAGGCCAGAGAGGAGAGGAGAGACGACTCCGAGCTTGTTGGTCTTTACTGTAAACATCCAGCCAGTCAGTCAGTTCAGGTTGGAATAACAGCATGGAAAAGTGTCGGTTTGCTATCAAGGGCATGGCAGACCCAGATGCTTCATTCCCAGGCTACATGCTAAGACCTTCAACACCAATATTAACAGGAAGGTTTTTGTTTTTTTGGGGAAATTTCTTCCAGTGCTGGTTGCAGCTATGTGCGAATATATTCCATGAAAATCAATTTGCCTATCTTTTTTATTCAGGCACACAGCAAAACCAAACACCTCAAAAATCGAAAACGACACTTAACACTTTTAATTATGAATAAAAAGGTGTTTAGTAACATTTATTTTAGAGTTGAAGGTTTTTCATTAGTCAGTTACAGCCTTCACATCGTCAAACGGTTGAATTCCGATAGACTTCTGCCTCCACTCTTTCTATTTGAGCCCCGCATTCAAGCCTCGGCCTTTCTCCATAGACTCTATCAGAAGCTGCCTGGCCTTTAAAAGACCTTTCTCTTTTCCAGGTGGTGTGAGGCTGGCTGGCTCTCAAGCGCTCGTCATCACTCTCTGTCTAGAACACGGAGCCCTGGGATATTTGTGTATCGTGTATTGATTTGGGGGTACAACCCTTGGCTGTAAAAGAGAGATAAAGAAGTTAGGCATTAACTATTTTTTTTTTTCCAGGGGTCACTCTGAGCCCGTTTCACATAGCTAGGACACACTGCAAAAAAAAAAAAAAAAAAGAAAAGGAAAAAAAAGGCGCTTGCCTCTGTGATGGACTCTGGAATATTGATTTTTCTCTCTCAACAAAAAGGCCTTTGCAGTCAGTATTTCCCTCTGAGCTCAGATAGGGCTGCAACATTCCTGTCTACTCCCTTCAAGGTTACTGCCTGCCCAACGGAGGCGAGCACCTGCCAGATGTACACTTGTTTTGTTATACAACTTGTCTTTGTAGCATTTGCTCTCTCCATAGAACCCCCTTTTTTCCAGTAATGGAAAAAACAGCAACAAGAATCACTGAGGGGAATACTGTAAACTCTGGGTTGGGGAGTTTGTTGTCTCTATCTAGAATGTTTCACAGGGAATACAAACTGCTGAGCTCACCACTCACTTGTGGCTTAAATACTGATCCTAAACCAATGTGTAAAATTCTCACCTGGTAGTACGGTAGATGGAAATGTCATTACGCCGAAGCCTGGCAGTTTGCTTAGCGTAAGCCGGAGTTGTTTGAGAGTTAAATGTGCTGAAGTCTGCACTTGTTGATTAAGTATGTCTACCCCATTGTTCTGCATACTTGTAGTGGTGTGAACCTAATCACATCTAAAGAGACAGAGCAGAGGTGTGTGCAGTGCTTCAGTATTTCCCCATAGGTTAATTATTTGAAGAATTTAGTAGTTCTGATGTAACACGGTAATACTGGAATAGTGATTCACATTTATTTTTTAACATCAAATTGAAGCTAAATGTAAAAATACAAATACTAGTTCTCCAAATTTTATGTTCCATGCTTTAGTTCTTCAAATAAATGATTAATGCTGCCATTGTTTTGTATTTTTTCAACTGATTTTGCACTTCTTAAATTTGCCCACAAAATGTGAGGCTTTTATTGCTTGTAATTTATCATGCAAAAGGAAAAGGTTGCAGCATTTCCAACCTCAGAAATCTCTTCAATCTCAGCATCAAAAGCACTTGACAGTTTACTGCCCAGGCAAAGGTTGCGCCTCCACAGTTTTATAGAATTATTAAGTAAGCAATTATGATAACCCACTGTTTTAAAGATAATAGGATGATAAGGTTCTGCCAAACTCACACTGTAGTTTGCCCTTAACACCGCTCTTCCTGAACAAAAATCAATATCTTTTGCACTCAGGCCACTGTGTCCTCTCTCTGGCCGAGGGTTTGTTTTTATTTCTGTTGAGCATTAATGCACTGTAGAAAATAATAATAATACAAAAAACAACCACCTCACCTTGCTCATTGTAATGACCCCGCTTGGCTGGTGGCATTTTATCAAAGCTCATAAACCTTGAATGACTATATATATATTGATAAAGACTGTTTAAAGTGTCATTGGAACGATAACATTTGCACTGTAAATGCGGCTCGCAGGCTCCAGTCTCCCAGCTCCAATCGCACTGGGATGATAAGCACAGTACTTAGTGTGGGCCACGACCCTGCTGGCATCAATAGGTCAAAAGTCACTACATCTTTGGTTTGGGGATTGTTGCTAACTGGAGAGCCTTGATGTCCATTTTACTTTGGTGAAATCATTAAATGAACATAATTAAATTAACTCAGTATCAAGCCTGTGGCCTTTGTAAAGCCTGAAGGTAAATTAACTGTGCTAATGAATAATACCCGGCCGAGCAATGCAATTAATTTGTCCTTATGGACTTGATCGGAAATAATTAGTATTGTGTAAGAAATACTGGATGTGACCCAATGAACAACTTCTTCTTGTAAACATCCTGCTGCTCTCACACCTCATGCACAAGCATTTATGTAAATGTGATACAATATAAAAAATATTGTTTTTTACATTTCAACTCAATAATCTTGTTGTATTAAAAACAATGAAGGGTAAATAAATAAATTAGTTACTTTTCACTTGGTGTGCAGGTTGGGACGCTGACAAGAATCACACACCCAAACGGGACATTATGGAAGTTTTACTTGAATGTTTCGCTGAACATTGAGTTATTTGCGTTAATGAACTCCCTGTACATGCATAAGTAAAAATTACCCACCACTGGAGACAGATGGGAGAGTGGTTTGACACTTTGCCCTGATCAATATCAATAAAGCAATCAGCATGTCAGGGGCCTATATGTTTGGAGGAGGGATCTGTGGGAGAATATGGCTAGTTTATGGCTTTACTGTGGAGGTGGGGCACTGATTCAAGGTACACCCACCCACCCATACACACACACACACACACACACACACACACACACACACTCCAGGGCCCCCAGTCAGGCCCTCCCTTCTTCTCTTTGGTCCTAGGAGAGTCTGTCCAGACAGCCAGAGTGCACTTTGCTCAGGCCCGCCATAAAGATACACCATAAATTCAGCCAGACTTCTGAACTGGATGACATGAGAGAGAGAGGACCTTCAGACAGCGAGCAATCAATTCCTCCAACATGGCAGTAAGGCCCAAGTGGCCAAATAAACAGAGTTATGAAAATGCATTTCCCCTTTTTTTTTTATCTGCGTGGTCTGTTTAAATCCGAGGAAGAATTGATTTCTCCAACAGGATGGTTTTGAATTGAAAATTACTGAGAACCAAGAATGTGAAGTCTGAAAAATCTTAAATTATGTGAGGAAATCAGAAATGCGCTACAATGTTGACAATGTTTCAAGGTTTAATACAGTAACTTTCCTATGGTTGAAAGTATTCCTGTATTTGATGGGTACAGCAAGACTTCAGGGTTCAATTCCCACTGGGACCTCATGGTGCTGTGCAGCACTTTGGATAAAAGAGTCCACCAAATTGTATGTTCCTAGTGCAGTGCCCGATCACAAAAAAAACAAAAACAAACAATAGGCGTAGGCTATAAGTCGCTTGCTTTGAGCCCCGGTGCTGCATAGAGCGCTGTTCGCTTGTTTATTCAAAGTTTATTAATATTGAACGTGTCACGTGTTCAATAGGACACTGCACGTCCTTGGGTCCCCAGCAATACACTCTGCAAGTGTGAAGTAGATCAGACAAAAACAGAGGTTCTCGTGATATGCGAAGGACACACATACAGACAGATTCCTTGCTTTATAGTATGATGTTCACTAAATAAACTACAGATTTTTTCACAGCTGGGTCAGGCCCAGTTTTATTGCTGCACATATTGGGTCTTTTAAGATGAAATGCCATTCATATTGTATTCGACAGAAACTGAGCACACCTTAGATCACAAGAGCAATACATGAGTTAAGTTCAGGTTCTGCAGTTTAAGCAGTTGTATTGCTTGCTGGCAGACAAATTGAAGATTAGTTACTTTGTTTTAAAGAGGGTCGTTTTAAGGCCTTTTTTTGTCTTGGTTCTGTAGAAACCAGCTAGAACCTGGCAGATCCATTCTGTCCAGGTCTGAAAAAGTCTGATGATTCCCAGTTCTGCTTGTGTCTGGGCCTCTGATGTCTTTTTCTGATCTTAGAGAGAATCTTACAGGTCTTTTTGAGGTCTGTCAGAACTTTTGGACCTATGAAGACCTAAATCTGATAGCTTATGATCCCAATAGGAACATTCTCTGTTCACTTGCCCCCTTTCTGCAGAGGAGCATCAGAGTGAGGTTCAGCTATGGAGCAGCAGCCCTGGAGCTGGTAGGGATTCGGTGTCTTGCTCATGGATACTTCAGCAGGGTGGATGCTGACTGACACAGAGACTTGAACCTGGGTCCTCTACTAGAAGGAAGGTCTCTCTGTTACCCTATAGGCACCCTGCCACCTCGAGAATGTCTGAATCAGTGCGTTACCATAAATCCAGTTGATCTCTCCTCTGCAGGTTTACGGCAGGACTGACCTATTTAGTCTGGTAGGCATTGGATGCACTGCCACCTTGTGATGTGCTCTGAAATCTGCACCTCTAAACCCGCTGCTGTTCCCATATACCTTCCCTTCACAGCGAGTGCAGAGAATACATTATATTTCGTGTCAAGTCAGAACTTCAGATCCAGCGCCAAGGGCCAAGCCTGAAGGGGAACACAGACTTTCCTCCCCTGTGACATGCTGACTCTGCTGGCAGATGGATATCACCGCCTGACGCTGTGACCCCTCTCCATGATCACAGCCGAGACTTGAGGGAGGGTCACAGTCATTGTCCTGATCCTGCTCTCCTCGCCTCTCCTCAGCCCCCCCCCACCCCTCACCTCCTGGAGTTCAATTCGTCTCCATCCGCCACCCAGTTGAGCCTGCGGTGCTGGGCCACCATCACTCACACCCAACGGGGCAGCCCGTGGATTAGCTGACCCCCTAGTGGGGGAGTAACGACCCCTGCGGTCCAGTCAGCAAACACAGCAGTCTTCAAGCAGCTGGGCTGGCAGGCCGGCCGGTCAGGCATCAGGCCCTGGTCAGAGGAGAGATAGCGGCGTCTCCGGCACCCCAACAGTCAGTCAGCATGGCAGGGCAGGGCAGGTCTGCAGTCAGTCAGAGTGATGGACGACTGGGCTGGTCTATCAGCCACCTGACACACACCTCTGTCTGTCTCTACTCTCTGCAGAGGCTGTGCGTTACAGTGGTCTGCTGTTATGGTGATTCTGATTCTGATGTATACATTCTCCACTCTGAAAGTGGAAAAACAGGTGAAGGGTAAGTGTCCAAAGCCAATCCCTGCCCTTCATTGTCTAACGCTAACAGCTAAACCACATAAGAGGCCATTGTTTCCAAGTCAGGTACTCAAATATAAAATGACAAAGCACCACATCACTTAAGCCACAGACATGACATGAGACTATACAGCACTCACTGCCTAGGCCTCATGCCAAGTCACAGAGACCTTAGGGGGTATAAAGAAGTGTCTGAGTCTCCCCTTCGGTCTCCATTGACAGAATGAGCGGATGACAGCATGATGAATGTCTTGTTATGAGGAGCTGCATAGCGCTGCTGCATGTGAGCCAAGCCCAAAGATGTCCAGGTTATGAATGGGCCAGTCAATGAGCTAGAACGTAAATGGCCTCTGGTCATAATTTCTTAAGGCTAGGGAGATGGCTTGTGAGATGTCCTGCTGTCACATCGCTCACTGAGGAAGATGCATCACTCTATTTGGGTATAGAGTCTCTCAACTCTCAAGTGATTTTCTTTAGTCTTGCCCGCTTTCTCTCTTGCTGATTAGCATAGCTGACTTATCACATGCTGGTGCTGAGTCATTATTAGGTGTTAGCATTTTCAATTACCCCACACCTCGCATCTCTGCCACCTCAGAAAGTCAGACGCTCCACAGCAGGAGAAAAGCAACAAAATGCAAATTTTATGCATATAAGAGAAGCCAACTACATCTGAGCTAAACTAACAAACAACAAAATTAACAAGCTAATTAACAATTCAATAGAAGAACTTAAAGGAAAAACAAACAACAATACTACTAATGTCTCAAGGTTCATTTTGAACTTTATTTCAGCTATATGGTTGTTTTAAAAGCACTTATTAGCAATACAGAGTGAACAGATTTCATGATACATGTCGTACTGCATACATCAAACATTCATGCCAAAGAAAAGAATACTACTGAAACATTTCCACCAGGACAGTTATATGTATTCAAAGTAAGGTACAAAATAAGCCTTTCATAACAACCATAACAAGACAACACTACCATAAAGCGTATTAGTGCTTCTAGCTTTAAGTGTTATCATGATCAGTGAAAAGAATAAAAACTGGTAGTCAAAAAAGTTACTTTCTGTCCTAAAAAATTGCTTGTTTGTGCTGGCAAACTCCCCCAAGGGGGAGCAAGCTAGTGACCTTGCTGATTCTCCACATGGGCAACTGCCTTTTTAAACAGGCAAGGCAAGCTCTGTCTTGAGAATCATTAGCATTCCTCCCAAATAAACACTGGTGAAAAGATACATGAGAATATTGACAATAAAATGTCTTTTTTTTCATCTCACAAATGAACAAGTTAGGCTTACAGAGACCTAGTTCAAAGAAAGAGAACATATGTTTCCACTGATGATTGCTAGAAAGCTGTTGCCAAAAAACAAAAACAAAAACAACAAAAACATATCTCAACATTGATATCAAAGCAGAATGTTTGAGAGATTTGAGGCTACATATTAGGGAGGCAGTGATACCTATAAATCCTATTTTTTGGGCAGCAATACAAAATAATTTACTCTCTACATTTTCATTTTTGTGTTCTAATAGATTGTACACTCTAGCTCAATAAATGTCGATTTTGTAAAAGGAAATATATTTAAATAAAAAAGTAATACAAGGTAAAGAGCACCTTATCCCCATACAAGTTATTCAACAAGTAAATTTTTGGAAGCGAATGGCACAGAGTAATCAATGGTAATTAGCAACGCTCATAGAATCGCAGGATTTTTGTCAGACAATACCACCTAGTCTCGAAACAGTTTAACATCAAGTTGTGACAAGATACTCTTGTTATACAAATGTTTGCATCATGTGAATTCGTGTGTCCAACAAACAGGTACAAGAGGGCTATTCACTCGACAGGAAGCTGAATGACTTTGTGTTTGTCTTGAATCCCTACCGGCTGCACTGGAATCCGCAGCCAAACGGGTGTTGCAACACTCAATGTGTACCGCTGTTCTTGGTACAGCTTGGTAAACAAGGTACAGGTGTGGTGTGCTACCTAGCCATTGGACTGCTCTATCAGTGTTTTATCAGTGAGCTGAAGTGGACCTCCAAAGTCAGTGCAGAAAAGCGCTTAAGCTTTACCCTGAATCAGCTTTTTTTTTTTTTTCACCCTAGAGGACACGTGCTAGTGCAAAACTGCCAACTTCTGTCAACTGGTCTTCAACTGTAAGGACAGCAGGCACACGGTACGTCACCAACAGCCAAGCTGAATACAGACATGAAGCGAAAAGACTCACTGAACCTTTGAGTGGTACACACAGGGTTTTCAGAGTGTCACAAACGTGTGTCATACTGTAATGAAATGTTAAGTACTTAATATCCATGTCAGTAGCTTCCGAAGCCAATGCACTTGCATAAGAGATTACAAATACAATACAAATGATAATAACTAGACTGCAGCTGGCATCAGAGGACATTACATCAAGGGTGACAAAGACTGACCTCTACCTCCCTTCCCCTCCTCTCCCCTTGTGAATTTGCTCTGCTTCCCAAAGCTGTTCCACAGTGAAGTCCAAAGATGGGACTTGACCCTTGCCCCTCAGGTCCGTATCCAAGGCCGTGAGTCTAAAGGAGCCACCACAGATTCAATGACAACAGAAAAGAGGTTTTCCATATTAAGTAGAAACAGAGAGAAACGGTACAGCGAGAATAGGAGGAGAGGATGTGAGAGAGAGAGAGAGAGCGAGAGAGAGAGAGAGAGAGAGAGAGAGCGAGAGAGCGAGAGAGAGAGAGAGAGAGAGAGAGAGGAATAAGAACCGGGGAGGTCAGTGAAGCAAGCACCTTTCAGGCTGCAGTTAGGACACACACGACAGAAAAATAGAATTGACGAATCTCAATCCTCATTTTTTCCTTTTTTTTTGTAACAGGATTCCATTTGAACACAATCATAGCGCTTAAGAGACCATTTGTAGTGTAGAATAAGACATTTGAGGACGCCCTTGGCTGGCTGACTCGGGAGCTGTGAGGATGGTCGAGCAGCAGCAGCAGCTGGTGTGGTTGTGGGGTTGTGGGCGTGGTTGCTGTAGGCTGAGAGAGAGAGAGAGAGAGTCTTGGGGGCTCTAGTAGAGGAGGATGCGGCGCTCGATGGCCTTGCGGCAGATGGGGCACTCGCTCATTCGGTCCCCGCACAGCTGGCAGGTGCCGTGGCCGCACATGAAGATCATGTTCTTCAGTCGATCCAGACACACTGGACACATGGTCTGGAGAGAGATAAAGAGCAACAATCACAATACATGCTTTGTTGTGGCAAAGTCAGTTCTACTCTCAATTGAGCCAAGGCCTAGACTAAAACTGGCTCATCCTGCTGGGGCCCATATGATGATTTAACAACAGACGACAGTATAGGTTGCAGTTCCTAAAGCTTTTACCTGTTCCTTGATGTCCTGGAGCTGCTGCTGCAGCTTCTGTACGTCAGCATTGACATTGGTGTTATCCTTGTCTCTCTGCAGGGCTGGGATGTTTCCACTAGCTGTTTGGATACAATACGACAGCACAAACACAGTAAAAGAGAGAAAAGAAAGTCAGTATTTTAGTCTATAGCCTAGGGAGGGAAAACGGATAAAAAAGACAAGTTTTTGCTGTGGTCAAATCAAACGTCACCTCTTGGTATTGATCTACTGCCAATAAAAGCAGAAATACAGCCACACCAACATTGCCATCTGAACCAAGGTGAGCGCTCTGTCACATTTACAATTGGAGTTTTATAAACAAGCATGGATCACAAACACATGCATTCTGAAAGTTCTTATGTTTGGCATTCCCTCAATCAAACTTGAGCATGAGCAGCCTCTGCTGGCATAGCATTCCCCTTTGAATGACCTGATTTTAGAATTTCCTACTTTGGAGTAAATTGACTGTCAGACTGACTAAA
Organism: Centroberyx affinis; assembly: GCF_046629955.1. Taxonomy (NCBI): domain Eukaryota; kingdom Metazoa; phylum Chordata; class Actinopteri; order Beryciformes; family Berycidae; genus Centroberyx; species Centroberyx affinis. The sequence goes on along the minus strand of NW_027282425.1, from coordinate 142,637 downwards.
ATATAAATTGGCATAGGACAACACATTCTGGTTTTGGCATTGCATGATCAACAGGATGCATGTGTATAATGATATGAGTGTAAAATTGCCTAAATTGATTACTTGAGCACTCAACAAGAATTAGCTGGACTGAGGCCTTGTTGGCGACGCCATACCAGACTGGCTGGCTGTGACAGCCAAACATCTGCCTGAAATAGTGAGCACTAGTGCGATTCTTGGCATGTGCATCACATTTATATCAGCATCTAGTGTTTAGGGTGTGTGTACCGCTGAAAGAGAAAGGGTGGGTTTAAGGGGAGGGATAGGGGCCAGGGCAGCACTGGTGGGGGGGCTCTTAAAAAGATTTGACAAGGGAGGGGAGGATGGAGGTATACTTACACCAACTTAGCGCCAGATTGTTGGGCTGGAGAAGATCCTGCGATCCCCCTGCCATAGAGTTAGAGCTCCCTGCTGGGAATAACCAGTCACATTGTTATAGCAGGAGCCTCCCTCGCCACCTCAACAGTTGGCCTGAGGACCAATACTACTCACTACAGCCTCTAAGGGAGGTTTAGAGAGAGAATAGCTAGAGGAGGCTAGCAAGTTAGAAACAGTGATCAGAGACAGAGAGGGAGAAAGAAAGTCTCTTCTATGTAGAATGGGTGGTTAAAAAGCTTAGTGGCAAGTGATTCCTTTTCATTTTGCTATTAGCCGACACTTAAGCATGAGTTACAGGGTCTAATGACTATGCTCACTGGGTTAGAGGTATGTTATGGAGGCCCGATAAAGAACTGGAGCCATGGGGAGTTGAAACAGCTAAAGTGATTGATGAATCTTTGTACACCATGTTTGTGTTTTTAACGCTGCCTCAAACAGTCAATGCTACTGGGATGAAGGGAAAGGAGAAAAAAAAACAATCAATGCTGCCCCTTGCATGAGTGTATGTGTGTATTTGACAGTGTGGGTCTGCGTTCGCTTTTGCATGTCAGGTCCAACTTTAATTAAGTGGATTTGCATGCCAACATGCTGACACACAGAGAACTTTCAAAAATTAATTCTGGAGTATACATGAAATCAGTGAACTTACAACAGTTTCCCTTTTAACTCAACATAAAATGCGGAAAACACGATAGAGGTAACCACTAGTGAGGTGCACCACTAAAGAAGGGATATGGGTAATAGAAGACTGTGTTTAACTTGGAGACAGGAGGATGAATGGTGAATGCAACAAAAAACAGATGTTTTCACACACTAACAGTTATATTACACAGGTGTCAATATTATTTTGGGGAATGTTGACTGAATTCAGGGCTGGAAAAATGTGGTTAATGACATATTTTATCCAAAATATTTTATGATTACAAAACAATTTTTAAGTCCCCACATCCAGAAATGCACTACCTGAGGAAGAATTATAATTCAGTTATTTTTCACATTTGTGTAGGTGTTAATAAACATGTATCATGACCAAAAAGGACTACATGTCCTCTTGCATATGCTGGTGCCTATAAAGACGTGTAAATATTTTACCCAAATGTTATAAGTTTAATTGCTAGAGGCCACAGATAGGATGAAAATGTAATCAAGTTGTCTGTATACGCTATGGTTCTCTAAGTTATACTATTGGACAGGGTCAAGCAAAACTGAGTCTAGATATGGCTTCTGAGATCCCACTTTCAAAGAGATTGTGATGTGAACTGTGTGAATTTCAAAACACTGCTTCTTTAGGGAGATGTTTACAGTGATTTTCAGACAAGGCAGCCAAGCATTAGTGAGGCTTTTGTCCATTACAACCAATATCTAAAATCAAGCTAGCACGTGCGCCCTTCAGCATTGCCTCATGTTTGAAAAATTACATGATCTAAATAGATGTGAATAATAAAACACTCCAGATCTGGTACTGGAAAAGAAGTTGTCATCTTTCTTGGCAAAGTGAGATTGTCTGATTCCAACTTCTGACTAAATTTTTAATGACCTAAAGAAAGGAAGTGTGTACTTGGATGGAAAAAGATTCAACAAAACATATCAAAGATGCAAACAGAGGAATAAAACCATGAGCAAGGCAGCAAAGAATAAAAAAGGTTAAAGAAAATATTTTGAGAAGTGAGTCGAGACAAAAACAGAAAAGAGGAAAGAAAATAGAAAAAAGGGGGAATTAAAAGGGAACGTGTGGAAGATTCACTCACTAAGGTCCTCATCATCATCATCATCATCATCAGCGGCATCATCCTCCATACCTTTCCCTCCACAGCAAAGAACGAAGGGGGTGCGGCGTTCCACAACAGCCCGGCACTGTACGCACTTCTTCATGAGGCTGGCACAGTCTGGGGAGAAGGACACACCGGTTAGGGCTGAATGCAGTCTATATGTGGATGTCTATATATGAAATATCATTTCTACAGAAGCTGGCCTGAGGCTAAAACTAAGTAGAAGGTGACAAAGTCAAGGTTATGATGTTGAAATGTGTGTGACTTACTCTCACAAGCGCACATGTGACCGCAGGGCTGGAATAGCACGGCTGCCTTTTTGTCGGAGCAGACTACACACTCCTCGATCTGAAGTTAGTGGAGGGGACAAATTAAAACATTGTTAAAAGATGATAACTATGGCTATCACCTCCATGTCATATTTCTGGGACAGACAGGACAGTAGGGCTGAAAAAGAAAAAATTGAAATTGCAATATGAACTTCTGCTGGAGGCTGCGATTAATTGCTTAAGAGAGAGGGGCGTCCAAAATGGATTTTCCTAAACAAGGTGTTTTAGATCTCCGGGTAATCTTTGGTCCATGAATCAAGTACAATATTGGTGAAAAACTTTAATCATACTCCAACTGACATCTATTTCTTCTTTAACAAAATCACTTTTCTTTAAACAATTTTAAAGTTCTAAAAAATGTATGACAAGAAAAACTTGATGATATGAATCGCAGTTTAAATTGCAATTGCAATATTCTGTCAAATAATCGCAATTCGATTTTTTGTCAATGTGTTTCAGCCCTATAGGACAGATAACGAGTTGCTCTGATACCTTGGTTCTTGACTGGACCTGGTCCTTGCAGATGAGACACTTCTTGACGCGGGGCGAGCAGAGGGAGCAGGTGGCAATGTGTCCACAGGGCCCGAACAGAGTGTCCCTCTTCATGTCTGAACACACCATACACTCCTCCAGGGACTCGATGTTGCTGTTCAGAGACGGGCTGCGGGAGCCCACCTGGCCACTGGAACACCGAGAGAAGAACCAGAGTGTGTGAGAGCAGAAGGGATTACAAGCAAGGGAGACTAATAGAGAACAATGGGAAAGAGGGGGAGACGGAGAAAGAGACTAAAAGGAACAGAAGGAGGAACTAGCAAGAAAAGGAAGCAAAGCATTGCATGAAACATTTTTAGCAAAAAAAAAAAAAATCAATAACAAGGTTTGATGATTTCCCTGAGATGGTGTTCCCTTCTCATTTCTCTTTCAGTTGTTTTTACAGCAGCTATGGATGCCTGAGTATAGTCACTAACACCATACACATTTGTACATCCTCTCCACTGATGTGTATCAACAGGGTTTCTGCAAGTTTCAAGACTATTCGCTAGCACTGTAATGTCAATTCGAAGAAAACTTAAGACCAGTTTGGCCACATAAACAAACATGAAAAGAGGGGAAAAATAAATAAATAAAAAACAGTAGACCTATCAGAGTAAAGGTCTGCGTGACTGGCTTGAAAAGGACCTGGAAATAGCCTGGTGAAGGCTTAGCCAGGGGATGTTTACCTGCTCTTCTCCTTGTGGCATTTGGCCAGAGCCTTGCAGAGGCTGGGGTCAGGACACAGGTCCAGAGGGGACTGGCCCTTCTTGTTACGGATGGTCAAGTCTGCTCCGTTGGCTGCCAGGAAGCAGGCGATGGATGCTGCACTCTTCTTTTCTGCCCCCTGGGTGCCCAAGCCCATAATCAACTGTAGGAAGGCACACATAAACACAAACACATAGATTAAATCAGAGGCGTATCAGGCACTGGACATTTCACACTAGAGAATCTGTCAATGGTGAATCCAGTGGGAACAGTGTCTACCGTACACATAGGCACTCACATTACTCATGTTAATGGTAAATAACTTCAGGTTTTAGGTAAGGACTTTTAATATTATTCAGATGGGTTCAGAGTCAAATTCAGACTGGCCATGCCACAGTGCTATCAGATCACCACTAATTAGCCAATCAGGGACTAATCAGAGCCTATGACATTCCTTAAGATGGCTGTCAGGCAGTGTAACCCCCTAACCCTCATCCAAAATCCCATTAACGCCCTGTCTCCTTCCTTTGCAGCAAAGCCTCACTCGGCTGTCCCAACTCAAAGCCGGTCTCTCTCCAGCAATGTGGGCACTTCCATGTCTGATCGTCTTCAACCAGTGGCTTTTACATCTCTGCTGATGGAGCCATCGGGCCGGCTAATTCAATTCTCATCTTGTAGGGAGAGCGCTATGGGAAAGTGACCCAGCTGCACATATCTCAATTAGGCCTGCTGTCTGTCTGTTCCGCTCCTCCACTGGGGAACCAGGGAGGGCAGGAGGGGGGTAAGAGAAGAAGTAGAGTGAGAGAGGGGAGGAGGAGGAGGAAGAGAGAGGAGTGAGAAGAAGACAGAATCTGTGACAGGAAAAGGTAAGGCTGTCACTGGAGCTAGGCCCTCTAGCCTCACACTCATCCCTGTAGGGATTAGTGATGTGGTGTTAACATGAAGGGGTTCAGGTCTGACATGCCCCTGTTGGCCGCCGGAGAGGGACGATCTCATTCAGGCTGGCTGAGAGGCGGCAGTAGGCCGGTTGACTGCTCCGTGCTAGTGTTGGGCTGTCTGAATGATGGGCTGGTGCAGGCTGGGCAGTCCAGTGATGCAGATGACAGGGGGGCTGCGGAGCGCTGAGCGTGCTGTCTCGGTGTGATCTGTCATCATTTACTGACACATCAGAGAGTGGGCCAAATACTGATCTTCATACAGGTGACTATAGCAGTCCTGCAGAGGCACTCGCTTCAAACGCTGCCACACGACAACCCTTAAAACAATCTTAGCCCAGAATCATAAAAGCACAGCTGTATGTACACAAGGGCTTTGTGACAATTATTTAAATGCCATGACTTCATTATATTCAACTCTTATCATTGTGGTGGTTTAAGAGCCAGTTTGAGAAATCATGGCTTGGTTTTTCAAAGACAGAGCAAAAAAATGCCACATATCTATGGCTGTAATCACACACTCAAGAACAAGGACAATGGCCTCAATGCAAAAGGATCTTTTTATTTTAAGATCATAATGAGCTACGTGTTTTGCTTATCGCTTTATCAAACTCATTCAGGGTCCAGGAAGTCAGACTTAGAAATAAGGAAGTGCCAGTTCAGTTGAATTAATCATTAGCCAATAGGCATACATGATTCTATCAACTATTAACATAATAAATTGCAATTTCCCAAATCAGATTGGCAAGAAACAGCATACACTAATGCATAATATACATGTATAATATACACCAACAGATCACCCTCCATCACCCACAAAGCTGTAAGTAAAACACGTAGCTCATCTTGAGAGTGGGGGTACAGTCATAGATATGTATATCTGTTGATGTTTTTCTTGCCGTTACCAGCACCTCTCGATTGATACACTGTACACAAGGTTTTTCCTCTTTTTTGGATCAATATAGACCTTAGTGCTCTGATTCCTTAAGAAAACTGGACCCAGGTAAATTACTATGACTTGGTGTGTTCAGTATGTTTAATGTAGGATGTGTGTGTACCGTGTTCTTGGAAGGTTCCCAGGGCTCCACTTTGCTGACGTCCTGCATGTCTTGGAGCTGTCGCAGTTGGGACAGTGTGTGGTGGCGCAGTGCCTCGTGAAGCGGTGTGTCACCATCCTTATCCTGCACATCCAGCTTGGCCTCTGCCCGCACCAGCAGCTGTTGTCAGAAGCACATGAAAAGACAGACAGTCAGATAAAAACAGTTTAATAAGCATAAAACAACCTGCATTTTATGCTACAATGCAAATATCCCTACACTGATTCATAAGGTTGATGCTTAAGATGCTTCACTTCAGCATCATATTCCCCAATTATGGGCTGCATTTTTCCTTGGGTCCACAAGATGGCAACGTGGCAATCTCAATCCAACACTAGACCAAATGACTAACCAAGACACTGCCTCAGAGAGCATTTCCCCTACACAGCGTCAATCTGAAACCAGGGGCTCATTCAGTTGCAGGACACCCACCAGTGTAAATTAAATGTGGGGCTGCTTTGATGTTCTTCCACTCCCTTTTGTGTACGGCCCAGAATGAGGGACAGATAGAGAGATAACTGGAGATAGGATCTTCAATTAGTGGTAGAAGTGAGAGAGAAAAGGAGGAAATAAAAGAAGGAGGAGAGGAGAGAGGAGAGGAGAGGAGAGGAGAGGACTCACTGACCCGGACTATCTGGGTGTGTTGACGTTCCACTGCCAGGTGTAAGGCTGTCTGCTGGTTGACGTTCTGGATGTCCAAGCTGGCGCTGCCCTGGGAGGGGGGGACGGGAGGGGAACACACATACAAATAATAAACATATGGACATGTGCGCACACAGCCAGTAAACAAAGATAACAGTCACGGGGAATCACATATACACGCACATTCATGTGCACATACAGACGCACAAGTGATAAATTAAGCCAAAGATAGAGAAACACAGAAAAGAAAAAGAATGCAGTTAAAAAATATACTTTCCCATCGTGTAGGGGGTGAAGCAACCTTTCTAGGTATATGCACCATAACAATACCTCTCCTCCTTCAACCTTGCCGACCAACAAAGTATTACCTTGGGGGCAGGAAAATCGCATCCTACAATAACGCTGCATGTGATTGTCATTTCCAATTGCGAACACCTCAGCTGAGGAGATATGGAGGGAAGATAAGCATTGTGATCAGGCAGTGTGTGAAATCCCCAAGTAATAAGGCTGACTGACTGACTGACTGACTAGCTGGCTGGCTGGCTGGCTGGGAATCTGCAGTGCACCTTCTACTGTGGTGCAATTGCTGAATAGAGAGCTGAGCCATCACTGCGAACCAGCCCATTGCAGGGACTTGCCAAAAGGGCGTCCCCCTTAAGTGTAGCTAGCACAGCGAACGTTCTAATGTTGAAATGTTGCAGCAACGTTGCTGCCTCACACTACGTCCTCATTAACCCAGTTCCCACTTGGTTGGGACACTGGTACTGTACAATCCTGTAAGTGTCTGTCTTTAGGGAGGTAACACTGCAATCTCAGAAGGGAAAAGAGCATGGACCTATGATTACAAGAGAGGAGGGGGAGGATATAAGGCCCAGCAGCACTAAAGAATGCCCCTGGAGGCTCTGTGAACCGTATGGATTCAATAAAAAAAATAAAAGCAGTTATAGCTGCTTCAACTGGTCTACAGCTTGCTGGCTGCAGGGAGTAGAGTAGAAGCTGCTCTTAATAGTGTGCTGTCAGTAAGAGCCAGGATAGGAGGCTGAGCTGATGCAGCTATGGGCCAATATGCAGGAAAGGAAGGAGTCTCTTAGGAGCATGAATAAATGAGTTTGAATGCCAAGGTGTGGAATTAGACATGTATTAAAATTAGCTAGATGTGTGTGTGTGTTTATGTGTTTGTTTGTGTTGTTACCTGGTGCACCAGGAGCTCGGCCACCTCCACATGGTTATTGAGGGCGGCCAGGTGCAGCGCGGTGTAACCATCGTCCTTCTTCTCGTCTACGATCCAGGGCCTCGGCAGCTTGGACAGCAGCACACGCATGGCACTGCACAGAGAAAGGGGAGAAAGGGAGAGAGAGAAAGGTGAGTGGCTGAGTGGAGGCTGTGGGTACATGTCAAAAACACCCAGAGAAGGTAAAGGCAATACACTCAATTGGATCAATAATATGGAGATGGGCTGTAACATGCTCTAATTCATCTATCTGTGGTTAAACGTCCCCATGTACTGTATCATAGCTTGGGGCCAGACACATCCTGCTGTGTGCAAACATATCACAGGTTCTCTGCTGCTGATACACAGCATACTTCAATACACCTCTTTTTTTCTTTTTACAGCAGAGCATATCCTATTTTCACACATGGGGACAAGAATACTAAATCAACTTAGGGAGGATTTGCTTCCCCTTGCAGAGTGTTATTTACATCAGTCTTTGAGCAGTACAAGTGCTGTGTGTTATTTTAGAGTACCCGTCCCCCTACCATCTCTCCCAGTTAAAAGGGAAGCCACTTCTCCCTTGGTGATGCGCAAAAGCGTCTATCATTGGGAGGCAAAATGGTAATTACACAAGATTTAGCTGCATTCACTCAGGTCTCCTCATGGGGAAGAAACAGACAGGGAGGGAAGGGAAAAATCTATTGTTTAAACAGTGCTGTTTAAGAGAAGGGGCCTGGTGTGGTGAAGAGAGCCAGTCAGTTCTGTTCCATTTGAAGGTCATTTAGAGGCTGTGTGCCACAGAGAGACGTGGCTGCAAAGGCAACCGCACAAGAGGAATGCTGCGAGGGAGTGACTAGGACTGGTGATGGGGATCAGGAGCGAAGCTGACTGACAGTCCCTACAGTGACAGTGAAGAAAAGAGACTTCAAATACACTAGTGAAAAGAAGCCCTACACATACCCCTTCCTTAATTGTATGCAAAGATGACATTAAGGTAGCAGGGGAAGAAAATGAAAGGAAAAGCTTCATTCACATGAGAGGTAGGTTCAATTAAAGTAGTTGCTAGAAATGCAGTAGATGTGTGTGCCAACACCCTCCCACCTGCTGTGTCGACTATGTTTCATATCATGGCAGCTTTAGCTGAGCACCTCTTTGGACTCATCCATTATCTCTCGCCCCAACCCCCACCCCTCCTCCTCCTCCTCTTGCCCTAGCCCCTGGGCACACATCCGGGCATATGGTGCATGTGCACACTGAGGTGGGACTCGTCCCTATTTTACTGTATGAACAGTGCATCTGTCACGGATATGGATCAGGAACACAAAAATAAGGCAAACACAAATCTCCCATATATCCAAAAACCATTAAACATTAAACAAGTAACTTAAAAATCACATCCCTGAAGTGTGTTTAGTGTGTGTTTAGTGTTTATTGTGTAGTCTGTTGCTGGGTACACAATGTACCATCACAGAGCATTAAAGCAGAGATACTGAAGGGAACACTTCTAACCTTGATTAACCCTGAATAATCATGCAGGGCATATCTTTGAACTGCGACAAAAGAAGGCAGCCGAGTTCGCCCTGATTTCGACATGGCTGAATAGCCCATGCGTGCACTGGAATGTTTATGTACCCAACGATGAGGTAAATAGGGTCTAGTACAGGGCAGGAAGGAAATGGGGTCTAGTACAGTACAGGGAGGTCATAGCCTGCGCAATCAATGAAAAGAGTGAACTATTTAACAGAGAAAAGAAAGAGAAGCAACCGCACATGCTGGCAGGCTTTGGGGCTAAGGACTCTCAGGATTGCTGGTTCCCTGCAGGTTTCTGCTAAACCTATAGCCTGTCTCCCTCCTTCTAGAGTAATAAAAGAGAACATCATCAGCATACCCTCTTGAGGGAGGCAGAGAAAGAGAGAGGCAGACAGGCAGGGGGGCAGGCAGTCAGCACCTCTGTACGGACAGAGAGCCGGGGCTGCCGTACTACTGCAGTGATGAACAGCGCAGCACACTGATCCCAGGCTCCCTCGCTCTCTCTCTGCCTCTCATTGCACAGAGGCTTACGCACACACCTGCATTGCTTGCAGCTATCTCCAACCACTTAATGCAGAGGAGCGCTGCTTAAATGTGATAGCAACCGCACCCATTCTGCCTAATCTTACATTCATAATGTGTCGTCTTCTGTATAAAGAACTATTTGCTTGCGTACTGTAGATTTATCATCTCATGGGGGACTTTCTAGTAATTTCATCTGTGGTGCTCCCACCGTGTGGGAGTTGAGACTTAAACAAGCAAATTATTGTTAAGAGAAGACCTTGCCACATCAGATTCTTGCCTGAAACTATAACATAAAATATATCCCCAATGGTCAAATACAACATACTTTCAACTTACTTTCAAATTCCTACAACACTGACAAACAGACAATACTGGAATGCACTTTCTTTCCTTAACTACACCAGTTTCCACCAGAACCAAGGGCAATTGTCCCACGTAAAGCCTTGTAAAGCCTTTGTTCTTTTCTTCCCCATTGTTCCTCCTATTGGTGCATTACTCAACATTTGGGCGATCTGGATTGGCTGGAAATATCTCCTATATGTTGTACAACTGGCCAATGAATGCACACTTACTACACCACTACCATTGCACTATTCTATGAGGGCAGACTGGCACCTTCTAGTGTCTGAGCCAGGCAGTGCAGGAATGGGCAGGTGCTTGCTGGGGTGGAGAGCCCCTCCAGTACAAGTCTGGATTGACAGGCTCCCTGCCACGCTGGGCGAAATGGGCGGACATTAATATTAATGCCCCACGCTGGCACTGCTGCATTGCAGTTAAGCTATTTGCTGTAAAGGCAGAAAAAAAAGAGAATGAATGAAGAACCAAGAAATAAATCCTTGTTATTTTTTTTTTTTTTATCTCTTGCGTAAGTGGTGTTAGCAGTGACTGAGGGGTAATGAGAAAAAGCGTGTGTAGGCCCTTGAGGGTGTTGGGCTGGATGGAAAGAGAGAGAGAGTGAGAGTGAGAGTGAGAGTGAGAGAGAGAGAGTGAGTGAGTGAGTGAGTGAGTGAGTGAGTGAGTGAGTGAGTGAGTGAGTGAGTGAGTGAGTGAGTGAGTGAGTGAGTGAGTGAGTGAGTGAGTGAGTGAGTGAGAGAGAGAGAGAGAGAGAGAGAGAGAGAGAGAGAGAGAGAGAGAGAGAGAGAGAGAGAGAGAGAGAGAGAGAGAGAGAGAGAGAGAGACTGGTCAGTTCAAGCTGCAGACCTTTTACTGGGCAGAAGGCACTGACTTGACCTGGGAGTTAACATTGAGACCACTGAGGTATCTGCTATGAGAGGGAGAGAGAGAGAGAGAGAGATATTTAGAGTGAAGTGAGGAGCTCATTATCGCACCTGAACCTTAAAACCAAAGCCATCACTCTCTCTGAGAATGCAGAAGGGCATGCAGCTGAGGAAGGAGAAAGGCAGAGAAGGGAGAGAGAGGGAGCGAGAGAAAAGAGGAGAAGGGAGAAGGGGAGACATGATGGAACTGGGTCACCCTGTGAGAGATCTCAGGAGTCCCTCAGGAGAGCTACACCAGGGCCTGTTGTCTTGGGCTGCAATTTGTCATTGACCGGGACGCTCACTGACGCCCTCAGCTCTGTGTACGTGTAGGTGGGATTCGTGTGTGTTGTCGTTTGTCAGTGTGCGCAAGATGTTGAACTGAATGTATGTGTGAGCAGGGGAATGTGTGTGTGCGTGTGTGTGTTTGTAGGGGTCGACAGGGCCCTTCTGCTGCCCTCGCCTGGCTGACAGCCATCTGTGTGGTGGTCAGTGGCTGTTACTGCAACAGGAAGCGAGAGTCGGGGGACAATAACTTGGGTAGGACAGGGCAAAACGGGAACAGTCAACATCCAGCCTGAGATTAATGGCTGCGCACAAACATATGGTTACTCTGATGTAGGAGACGTGTTTGGCATACATTCACCCATTAACTAAGCAAAGCCAAGGCTTCGAGCTGAAGAAAGGAGATCCAAATTATGCATCTGAAATTAGCCGCTCAAAAGGCACCACCTGCCTTGGGAAAATAAAAATGCCTAACAAAACTGATAATGATAATTATCAGCCTTGCAATGGTGGAAGAGTCTACATGGTCAAACATGCAGACCAGAGCTATAGTGGTAGTGGGCTTTTTTTTGTTGCAGAGCCCATATTGGAACAGCTTTTCCAGATGAGATGACCTCGGACGATACATGAGGTGTCAGCTCATCGGGGACAGGATCAATACCTTCAGGCCTTTTGAAATAGTGAACCCTGTACCCAACAAATCATTCACAAATGCAACACACGGACTCCAAATGGAATCCCCCCTCCACTCTGTGCAGGGAGGCCCTCTTCATCATGTGAGAGAGGTTTTGAAGGCACAGAGCAGGTCCCTAACTCAGTGGCTTGTTGGGGGGTTCAAAGTCGTAAAACTGCTCAGGATTTCAATGAGCTTAACCAAACATGCTGCTTTGAATTAAAACTCAGGCTTACACAATGCGTATTTTCTAAATTGTGTGTGAAAATGAAATTGGCACAACCCCAACGCAAAGGAAGTGGGCAAATTTGCCGTCGACTCCATTGCTGTAACTAAATAACGCAACGCAGAGAGGATGTGGCAAATAGTTCAAGTAGTCTATAAAACCTATGCAAATAAAATAGGATGAAATTCCGGTCTCTAAAAGTTCATCCTGGTCCATCACCCCGTGCCCAGCAGCACTAGGTTACTGCTTCACTGTGTCTGGGCCGTCCCACAGCTATCGGCAGTCCTGCTGGGGCAGAGTAAATAAACACCAGTAGCGTGTAGCGTCCAGGCCAGCAGTGCAGCAGAGGGCTGTGGACAAGAACCTAACTGGCCCCGCTCGATAAAAAAGGCTTTCATTACCATGCCGTGAAGAGAATAATTTCCTCTACAATGTGACCTTCCCCTGCCTTTGTCTACCTGAGGCCCCTGAGTGAGCATGCTTTTATTAAGAATTATTTGCATACACTGGGAGGGAGAAGGAGTGACTTGTGCATTTCTATGATGTTTTGGTTATCACTGTTACAATGCTAGCTATTGCTTGTGGCTTGAAGGTTGTTCAGGAGACGGCAGGTGCATTTTCAAACATCTCAGGTACATTTCTCTGTCCATTTGGGAAGTAGGTGTGGGCCTATAACGCCTTAGCTTTAATTAGCCTTAAATCACCTGGCATTATGGGCTGTCCTGATTCATAGCGATTTATGAAGACGGAGGCAGGCAGACAGTGAGAGAAGCCCAATGGCACGTTAATGTCCCATTGGTTCTAGATGACCCAATTATTTTCCCACATGCTCTTCTTCCTTTGCACTTTATTCCCCTCAGCACCTTGAAAAAGCCTCATTCTCATTTCTGCACCAGCCATAATAGTCATAATACACATCCTTTTACCGAGAAAGTGAAGACTGAGAGGGAAAAAGCAAGGACATACAGATTATATTAGAATTAAGAGACAACTAAATCATGCATGCCATATATAACAATTAGTCAATAGCATCATTACACTCAGTCTGTGTAACAACCATGTAATTACTGAACATAATTTTTCATACAGGCCTGGATAGTCAGAACATCATAATGTAATAGGTTCTAAATTAGTCTTTACTCTAATACCCACTAATGGAAATCTGAGGCCAGTTGCATAAAGATAAGAAAATTTTGAATTGAAATTCACCTTCTGTATAAAAATGACTTACTAGAAGTTAACCTAAGACTGACACACTTATGCCGCTTTTCCACCGCATGGTACTGGCTCAACTCGCCTCGCCTCGACTTTGGTTTTCCACTGCAGATAGTACCCCCTCAATGTGCCCCACCCCCCACAACTGGTCGTCATAGCGACGCCGCATGAAACGCGACACACACAGCAACAATGGAAGATATCGAAGGGATGGTGTTCTTGATTCTCTGTATGTGTAACCTGGGAGCTAACGTTAGCATATGTCCCGTGTCGCGATGACGATTCTCTCTGACCAATCAGTAGTCTGCAGTGTTTTCACGTCACCTTTTGGTATCGCCTCAGCTCGCTTGGAACCTCGACGGAGGTGCTACCAAAAAAAGTACCAGGTACCAGGTAATATGGTACCTGGTACCTGCCCAGTGGAAAACCAAAAAAGGCGAATGGAGTCGAGTCGAGTTGAGCCGGTACCATGCGGTGGAAAAGCGGCATTAGATACACTCTAACAGTGGGGAAACTAGACACTTGAAAGGTAAAAAACAAGTCAGAATTTGATAACAGTATTTTGAGTGGATCACTCAACATAAATAAAACCAAGGAAACTGAAATAAATTGCTTATAGTAAATAAAAAGTAGTAAATTTTTCATAGGAATGAGCATTGATGATTTAGGTATAACCCTTCCTAGGTGTAACAGCACATGATTGACCCCTTATCCATGCAGTTGCAACAGCCAACTTCTCATTTCATTCCTGACTCTGACTCCATCATCATGTTTGAGTTACTGACCATTTCTCATCACAAACTTCCTTTCCATTCTCTGTGGAATAAAAATCAAACTCAACTCCTGCCTGCTGGACTTCACTGGCAGCGTTTCCACACAGAGGCACATAGTGGTAAACAGAAGCGAGGGATTGACCAGGGGGCTTTGCAGAGCGGTGGAGAATTCAGCCGCTCCAAAGGCCCTTCGATCGACGGCTGCTCAGCAGCCTGCCACACTGTCAACATATGGGCAGAGGGCCTGAGAGGCTCCCATGATCTACAGTCTCACTGTAAATCTGCCACTCTAAATCACCCTTCACTCCCTGGCCCACCTCCCACTTCACTGTCCCCACAAACCCACTTGCACTCCTCTGTCTGGCTTGTCTCTGTATGTCGTGACCTGTAAGGGTCCCTTCCTACACAGAAAGCCTAGCAGCAACAGCAAGAGCAGCAGCACCCCTAAACAAACACAAGGAAAGTGAGGAAACAATATGCCATCTCTACCAAAGTAATTGGCAGAAAAGAGATCCAAAGAGAGACTCACAGGTTGCCATATTGCAGCTGATGAGTCTGACTTCTTCACCACCTTCAGTACCACACACACACAGAGGAAGAAGCTGTGACTGAAAGAGTCTATTGGTAATTAAAATCCAGTGTTTGCAGAGAGAAATAATGGGGAGCAAAGGGCCTTGTATCAGCTACTGTCTCCCCTAAGCGCTGAAACAACAGGCCATATGCCCCAGAGCAGCACACAAAATGTCTAACAGCCAAGTTGTTAATGGCAGGGGAATGGAGCTTGTATGAATGTACATTACACAGTCAAAGGTCCATAGAAACATGAATGCATTCCACACAGATCCATTGGGCTACAGATGGTACGATGAGGGTCTTTCCTGTTTTTCATGGAAGCTACTGTGTCTAATACCAATAATATAAAAAAAAAATTTCCTGGAAGAAAGCAAAAGGGTAGAAGTGCTGTGGAATTTTCAGTTTTCTTCAAGCTTGTTTGCGTGTACACGTGCGCGCGCACACACAAACACAAACACACAAATCCTTATCCTCTCTGACCTGTCACACTGCATTTACATAGGAGCCATTGACTTCACAGTGTCCGAATGGGTTACCAAGGTAACCTGGCCTGCATTATTCAACAGCTAAGCCTGGTTTAGATGTGAACATGGGCCTGGATGTGTCCCTCAGAGTACATGAGGGCTACTAATACACTATGATGTACCAAGCAGAAGAAAAAAAACATATAATATACAATCAAACTAGGCAAACTGCTATCTAAAACTGGAGACAGTAAAATGTCCCCTTGATTCTTGCGTTATGTGAAACCATACTGAACGTATTACGTGTATACTGACGCTATATGCACTCATGACAGCTAAGAAATATTCAGCATGCTTCTCCGTGTTTCATAAGAACACAAAGTGTCATCATTGATGCTAAAGTACCATCAAATGCACAAATAAATTCCAGCACTTGTTCCAATACATCAAGTAAATAGATAAACTACATTTGTTTTTAAATAGGGGTAGAAAATATTAAAGATGCCTGACAGCTGTGTGGTGGAAGTATATTACCTTGCTCCGCCATATTTATTACCTGCATTGCTGAGGCACTTAAAGTGCCACAAATAAATCCTGCTCTTTCTAGGTTTGGTAAGTGGGCAAAAACATAACATCGCTGCTTATAGCGGGTTCACGATGCAAGCTTTTCTCATTGTCTGTACGCTATAGTCACTTTCCCAAAAGCTCTTTATGTCCTTGAGTCCTTCAGTAAGAGATGTACCCCTCCCTCTCTCCATCTATCCATTCCTCGTTTCCTCTCCCTCTCCCTCTCTCCATCCATACTTCCCTCCCTCTGCTACCCCCACCCCACCCTCTCACAACATGTGCTATAGCAACATAGCGGCCAGGACTCGATGTTTCAGCATGCCACAGACAGACAGAGCATTACAGCACGGCTGAGCTTATCTATTGGCTCAGAGCCACTGTTGGCCCGGCCCTCGGAGAAAGTGTGGGCGTTCTGATTGGTCACAGGGGGATTGGGGCTTGTATCAGCTTGTCCTCTGGCTGATCTGTTGGACTGGTCCCAGCTCATAGAGAGGTGGACACTAGGAGGGCTGCTGGGATTGGGGGATGTTTCAATTATGTCACTCTGCACGCTATGGCAAACTGGTACCCAGCCTCGCTGAAGGGGCTGGTCACTGAGCTACATCTTTAATGGTTGGCCCTTTCAAACTGTCAGTTAAGTAGAATAAGCTACTGCAACATGGCAAGTCTAATTGAAAAACTGAAGATAATATCAGACAGATGGTATTAGGAGAGACATAGTGGCAACAAAATGAATCAACAGGATCAATCCATCTAGTCTAGACTATGTTATAATAATATTGCCCAAAATAAGGATACTGCCTCCCATTGCGGCCTATAGAACAGCATCAAGACATTGGCTCACAGAACTCAATAAGTATAGCTCATCTGGATTCCAAAGGTTACTTGGACATATCTCTGCGATCACTTATCTTTTAATGAATTACAGCAGAGCACTTATCCCCTCTCCTTTGACCAAGCTTATCATTTCTACCATCCTGCCATCAGGAATTAGCCTATATTACTCTGTAAAGAGGGCACGATCATACACACAGCAGATAAACACACAAAAACTAATAGTCCAAACAGTGTGCGTATGTGTCATCCCTCCTTGGCTTTATCCTGCAACAAGACTAACATTCCAATGTTCTGTGTGGCGCGTATGTGTGTGTAAGTTTGTGTGTCTGCATGTGAACATATGGCAACAAGGAGGAAGTCATACATTGTCCTCATCAAACACACCTTCCCTGTCACCTCTCTTTATTTTATCGACAGTGTCTTCCTGTACCAGTCTGTCCTCACCTGTACTAACTTATGAAATCTGGGAAACAGCAAGTTTCTAATGATAAGAGAATTATTCAGTATCGGCCTAACAGCGCAACCTGTACAGGAATATGCATGCATGAGAGGAGGCATTTACCTGAATGGCTAATTGCATATGCATAACCGTAAACAGTAATTTGTAAATGTGAAGGTGTATAGGATTGTGTGTGTGCGTATGTGTGCACTTGCACACACACTCGCCCCTGCATAGGTATTTGTCTAGTTTGTGAGTCACTTAACAGTAGCATGCAGCAGCAGTAAGGCACAGTAAAAGATCAGAGGCAGGAGAGGCAGAGGAGCTTCCCCTGCAGTGAGGCTGGAGGGAACAATGGGCTGCTGGATCAGAGAGCCTGACTGCCACCGGCTTCCCCCTCCAGCACCCAGGTAGGTTGGCCCATTCATAAATCACTTTTATTCCGGCTAGCGCTCAACAGCCTCACCCCTTCAAATGATGCACAGTGTAAAGGGATGAAGAGGGAGGAGGGATGGGGGGCAGAAGAGAGAGTGCAGGGGGAGGAGAAGAGAGGAACTGACAAGGGAGTGATAAAGTAAGCAGGAAGAAGAGCCAGGCTGATGGAAGACGAGCATGGAGATTTACTCAAAAAGCACAAACTGGACTCATTAGAAGTAGCTCTAATCCCTCTATGATGTTGACTGGTGGGCAGGCACATAGAGAGGAGGAATTAAGAGAGGCTAAAAGACTGGCCAAGACTTCAGCAGCAGGCTGGAAGCTCAAAGACAGAAGGGGAAAAAAGAGCTTCATCACCATCTGAAGCGCACCAGAATTCCCTATATAAAACATTCCACTCGGTCTTTCGGGTTTCAGAGGAAGCCTGCCTCTCAAGTCAGACAAATGGCCGAGATGTGCTCTTGTCAGTCTTGCTTATCATATGAAAGGCTCATATCCACCTGTATTAGTCCTTGGCCTTGCTGAGAATTTAAATGACTTGAGCAATGACTTCAGATAGCCCAAGTCATTTTCAAATATTAATAATTCTGAAATAATAGTTAGAAAAAGTATACCTTCAAATCTACACTGTTATGAGAGTGTAACTAAGTTTCTAAAAGTGACCCCAGAAATATTGGGAGGGGGGGGATGTTTATATTCAGCTAATTAAATGATACATTTGTCTCCACCCACAACACATCTGGGCGATACATAGCAACATTAAGACATACATAGACATAGGTTGATCTCATTCTAATCTTTTTTGAATGAGATACCAGAGTCTTAAGCAGGACTCAGAGGGAAAACAACCCGTCCCACCCCTTTATCCAGTGAAACAAAGCACATCCATTAGTGGCCCCCTTTCTTATTGATCGATTAACTGCTCAGCTAAACATTCAGCCTCATACTATTCATCATGGAGGGAGGATGTAAGCCATGCTGCTGGGTTTCAGGGGCAGATGGGATGTCGGGCTGTAATTGAGATTAAACTGGTGGGTTGGGTGGTTGAAACAGGCAGGGTGGAGACCCAGAGAGGGGACGCACGCAACATAAGAGGGCACCATCAACGGAGATTGTCACGGGGCAGAAAAAGTTTAACTCAACCCACTATGTACCGTATAAACACACAGGCACTCACGTAAAGTGCATCACTGTGGCACTTTCATGCCACAGTGAGGAAATTATGGCTAGCTGGAACGTTATGGCTGGTTTAATTTCAAGCGGTCTACAAAAGTAGAGACTGCAGGACCCTAATAACAGGTGGATGTTCACAGCTGCCATTTACGTTGTTGCAATTCTGCACTTTCATTGGCCATGTAAGGTCAAGTTTTGAGCAGACACATTAGCCTGGAATCCATTTCACCTGGCAAATGGTCAATTCTTGTAATAGCTGTAAAGATAATGTAATCGAATGGCTATAAATTGCAGTGACAATACATTAATTGAATTGTGCACTTAAATCTATGCAGAATTCTCTCCGCCCATAAAAAGGCTTGGAGTATAACCGTGAGTGGGGGAAGTATGGCAGTGAGCTTGTTAGAAGACATATCAAATCTACCACCAGAGAATTACATGAAGATGTTATCCTGTCTGGTGAAAATACACTTTATGCTGTATCTAGGGTGTTTGTGTGCACAATTTCCTTCATTAAGACTAAAATGCCATAGTCAGGTTTCCATATGATTACTTAAAAGAGGACATAACAGTATATTGGTGTGCAAAAACATTAGCATACACATCCTGGGGCATTCTGCAGTTAGAATGCAGGTGGGGTGGGCGAGAGGGACTTGTGCGCTGTCATTGAGGTATAAGAGGAGGGGAGGAGAAGAGGAGAGAGTGAAAAAGAGAGAGGGCACAGAGGACATTTCTGGCATACAGTATAGATGTGCCCCGTGATGAGACCGACTAATTAAACAGATTCTTCAGTGGCCGTGCCTCGGGAAAGCTTGAAAAAGACACTTGAAAATTAATGAGAGCTCAAAAAGGAGAGAAAGCGGCCAAAACTTCTCAGAGCCTCAGAGGTGAGGTTGCCACTTGTCTCACTCTACAATGCCAAAAAGGAAAACACAAAACAGAAAAGCACAACAATATTTCTTCCTGTCTCAACACCCTCCTCACTTCTCTACACTACACATTCACACTCACCCTCTCCTCCTCTATTTCTCAAATACGCAGTTATTCTAAGTATAGAGTTGAGCAGACGGAAGCTCTACCATAAGCAGTGTGTTCCAGCTCTATTTTAAAAGAGCAGAATGAGAGAGACGGGGGGGGTCAAAAGGACATCGAGTGTGAGGGGGTGGTAGCGGAGGAGGCGGTGGTGTTGGTGGTGGTGGAGGATGTAAAACAGGGGAGGGGGAAAGAATCAAGAATATACAAGTGGAACCATGAGAGACCACTTTATTTGGAGCTACTAAAAATAGCACAGCAAATGGCAGCACGGGCTAGCCGGGCTAACGCTCCTCTCTCCTTCCAGGCCGGTGGAATCGATAGGCATGGAGCTGTAGGGGAGGCTTCCTGGAGCCTGTGGCCAGCAGCTGCTGGGGGGGTGGGGTGGGGGGGTGGGGGGCATGGAACAGGGGGGTGGGGGGGTGAAGCAAGGAGAGGAGTAGAGCGGAGCGGAGCGGGAACTATTTTTTGCACTGCTTGACTAAATATGGTCAGGGAGGTGGTGAGACAAGACACAGGAGCAGCCCAGCAACAGGGGCCGACGCATGTTTCAAATGCTTGGCTACCCACAAAGTGCTAACCGTTTAGCTTAGCTCTCCGCACTGTGGGGAGGGAAGCCGCTGGCTGGTCGGCCTCTTGTCCCTCATTTGCTGGCATTGTGTGCTGCGTGTGCTCCCTCTGCCCTCCCAGCAGCACTTGCATCCTCTCCTTGATCTTCTCCCACTAAAAGGTGACCCTTTTGTTGCACTGGCAGGAATGAATAAGTTCCATATCAAAAGATTTGCCCCATTAAGTATGAGAAGTATAGATACCAAAAATATCAGAAAGAAATAACAACATCCTCTGTCTCTAGTCTCTGACAATGGTAATCAAATTTGTACAGATCGCAAGGGGCTATTAAAAGTACAGCTGTCTGCTACTGTGGAGGAACAGCCGCCTTTTTTTTTTAAATACCTCTTTCACAATTCTGCTCTCAAACATTCAGTAAACTCCCTCTTCTAAGCTGCTGTATAAAGTTCCACTGAATAATAAAAGCACATTTTAGGAGCGGGATAAAGCTCTGGGGCTGTGTGTGTTGTTGGAATAAGAAAAAGGCAGGGTGGGAGGATGGTTGCTACACTTTCTGCCTCCTCCACCGACCAGGGCATCATCCCAGCTCTCTCCCTCAGAATGCACATGATGGAGAGGAGAGTGCTGCAGAGTTTCCCCCCTCCTTCTCTACCCTCTTCTCTCTCTCTCTCTCTCTCTCTGCCTCCCTTTTTCAAACGGCAGCTCTTCATGTCAGCTCAACGTCTTCCCCTTCTAAAGGTATGGCTTGTGTTTGTGTGGGAATGTGTGTGCATGCGTGTGTGTGTGTGTGCGCGCTTTCTCTCCTTTCCTCCTCCTCCCCTCCCTGACTCTGGCACTCAACCCACCCCCCGCCACCCCCTCCCCCCAATCAGAGAAGCTGATTCAGCGAGTCAGGCGTGCACCCAGCACACACGATGGCTGCAGCAGCTGGAGCGCTCTCTAGGTCATTATGGCTCTCTTCACTACGGGAAGAGGAGGAGAGGAGGGGAGGAGAGGAGGAGCAGCCCAGATAAGAAACTGATCTGACAGGTAATATATGCTCTTCCTTTGCTTTCGGACGGGAGTTTACCCCTGACGGGCCCTGACGTCTCCCGTCCTGTCTCTTCCCTCTCTCTTCTTTGGACGCGATCAGTTATTAACCGCATGGCTTGCCTGCGAGTCGTGTAGTCGAAAGGGGGAGTGGAATGTACTGTTCTGCAGCAGCAGCAGCACTGGGACAGAACTTAACCAGGGAACACCTCTGGGCTTTTTTCTCCTTTCCTGTATTTGTTCTTCTTGTCTTAGAAGAGGGGAAGAAAAAAGGCTTTATGAAAAAAAAAAGTATGGAGAGGAAGAAAGAGGATGCAGGTGGAGGTGGAAGAGGGAAAAGGGAGGCTGGGGAGTTGCTATGGTCCACATGGATTTTAGCCTTGCTTTTTGCACTCTCCACTCTATCTCTCTCATCTTGTTCTTTCTCTCTCCCTCCCTCCCTCTCTCTCCCGTCTTGCTCTCTCCCTCTCTCTCTCTTGTGTTCCTGGCACTGGCCGGACATGCTGCAGCAGCAGAGCTCTTTGGCTCATTAGGCTTCACGGTTGCAGCCCCGCCGCTATCTAATGACGGACTCGTTAACTCAAACCCGCACTGGTGTGGAGAGACATTCCCTTCTGCACAATTCGCCCTCTGCGTCGGACACCTTCCAAGCTTTTTTTGTGGCCATTACAAAAGGATACAATAATTACTGGGACTTTTTACATGTTGTCTTTTTCTTTTCTTTTTTTTATGCCTTTTTGGTTCTTTCTTAAACCAGTCCATTTTTGAAGTAAAGTGAGGGGTGGGGGAGGTCACTGTCTTTCTTAATTGATGGGAGGTAAGTTTGAGGACATGTCGCACTTTTAAGTGCGAGGATGGCTGAATGGGGCGGAAGGATGGAATGTGGGATGACGAAGCATCAGAATAACGAACGGCGGGCGGGCCAGGAGTTCTAAACAGGGGAAAAAGCGGATTGACGGCACACAGCTGTGAGAAGTGTATTAACACAGATGTGGGGGGGGGGGGGGGGAGGTGAGGATGGGTGGGAGGGGATATTGGGCGGCAACGGTTGGCTGTGTAGATGTGTGTCACTGGCTGAACCCATAGCACTTAGGGTAGTAACCCAGTTTCTTCTCTCTCTCTCTCTGTAACGGTTTGCTATAGGCTAGGCAGGGCATGCAGGGCACACAGTACTGCAGTGCTATCGCCCAAACCAGAACAGACACAACGGCCACCGAGCTCATTCGCTTGTTCACGTTCCCCAACCTCCAGCCCACTGTCGGTAGGGAGGAATTTCACCCCCTCTCTCTCCTATTTGCTCACCCTCTCGGGTGGCTGTGACATTTCCTAAACAGGACGTCACACCTTTAGGACCAGGCTCATCCACCTGCCCAACCCTATCTTTGTGCTGAGAACAACTGTCACCTCCGGTTCAACCTCTCCTCATTACTATTCTAAACCCTTCTCTGCTAAACACATTGCACCACTTCTTGCCATTTATACAGTTATACATCACCCATTCTCCAAAATCACCTAACAGCAACACCTAATCTTGCCCCCCACCCCATTCATTTTCTCTTTACACCCATTGCCTCAGCATTCAGCCTGCTAGTTGGCAAAGCGGGGTTGGGGGCAGTGTTGACTTGTGGAATGTGTTGGTCTGGGGCAAAGATTCATTAGAGACTTACTGAACATTTCACGCCACCATGCAAATGGTTATTGATCTATTCCACCCACTCTCCAATAGAACAGCTGCTCTCACTGTAAACACAGACAGGTGAAGCTACATCAGGGAAAAAGGAGGTGAGAAAAAAGGGAGCAAAAAATAGTGAACTGTGTGTTTGGGGGGAGAGAGAGAGATAGAGAGAGAGAGAGAGAGAGAGAAAGAGAGAGAGAGAGAGAGAGAGAGAGAGAGAGAGAGAGGAGGGAGGGGGGCAGTATACCCAGGACCAATCCACAAGTGCTGAGTGGGCATTAGCGCCTGCATGTGACCTATGGCCTGCCTCTGCGCCTAAAGCCCAAATCCTGCTCACAATAGCTTCCTGTTCCACTTGGATCACCCTCGTTTTCAAACATCAGCAAGCGCTCCAACAGGCCACTGGGGACGTCGCTGACACAGGAGAGACATGTGAGGGACAGGCGAGAGGGAGGTACATTCTGGTAGAAGTGAGACGGGGGAAAGGAAGAAGGAAGAGTAGATATTTCAGGAGACAGAGAGGGAGATGATGGTGAGAGAGAAAGACTGAGAGAGAAGTGGGAGGGGAGAGAGGTGAGAATGTGTAGTATGTCAGTAGGGCCATTAAGCTTGTAGGTGCACCCCTGCTCCCAGGACACAGCAACCGATCCTTGCACAAGACAAGGTGTACAAGGGGGCACACAACACCAAGGACGCTCTATCAAGGAGAAAACTCTTCCCTTCTTTGCTGCTGTTTCTGCCTAACCTTTAAATCAACCTCCTCCCCATTTTTTTTCTGGAAGAAGAAAAAGGACCACCCTCTAACTGCTGAAAAAAGGGAGGTGGAAGAGAACAGCACCCAAGCTGTATTCCTCCCCCTGATCCTCATGGTTTCTCCCAGTTCTCTAGAGGACAGCGGGGGTCACTGGGACAGCCGGCTATGGTATGGACTGCAACACTTCTGATATGTTCGGGGGCGGGGGGACTGGTGGTTCAGCCTTACATGGCAACTAAAGGAAAGCCTTGAGCGTTGAACTGAATTTACACTCAAAGTCACCTTACGGTGCAGACTGCCATACTTGGGAGAGAGAACGGTGAGGAAAAATGTTCTGCTCACAACTTCCCTGACCTTGGTGAAAGGTGAGAAAATGTCATATCTGAGATTACCTCCTTGGTGTACATACTTCTTTATGTACCCATATGAACATATGATAGCTATGGAATGTAAAGAAGTATGTATTCTTGGTGAGGTGAGTCCTCGCACTGGGAAAATGATGTTGGGCAGCACTGTCTAAGGATATGTCTCATGCTATGGAGATTGTTAATACGGCTGTGATCATGGTGTGAGTGAAAATAGCAGGCACAGTGGAGAGAGAGAGAGAGAGTGAGGGAGAGAGGGAGAGAGAGAGTGTGTGAATGTGAGTGGTAGGGCTCATACATTAGCTATACTGTCTCTGGGCAGTCTCACTGCAGCAATAATCGCTGTAGGGAACTTACTGCTTTCTCAAACTGGCTGACTTGGCCAATAAAAATCTCTCATCCAAGATATGCCAACAATTCTTAGGACAATTATGTAGGTTACCATAAAAAGATAGCGATCATGTGTTTGGTCTTGCTCTGTTAAACTGATAGCAGTGTGAATTTAGCATACCACCTCCGCCAACTAAAGGGCTAACAGTCGCCCTGCGACATCGCCATATGAACAGGGCCTCCTTTCATTATTGGGTGATTTTACTGCATTACAGCCCTTGAAATGCGGCCAGCTGCAACTTAGCCCCAACTTCAGCAAGCAGAATGGTATGCTAGAGCTGCCCCTGACCATTAATACTATAATCTTTTCCAATAGTCCCACATGGCTCAGGCAGGAGAAAGAAGGGAAGGTGAATTGGGCCAAAACTCTGCCATCGCTGCTGCCTTTTTTTTTTCTGTGCAACTGAAAGAGCAGGAGAGAGTTGCTGAGGAGGCAGATCAGAGAGGCGCTGAGGCCGCTGCTGCCACAAGCTGGCTCTACCCCAGTGCTGTATCATATGGCTGCCGTGTTAACCATCCTGTGTGTCTAACTATGACCCCCCCTCCCTTTATGCCCCCGCCCTCATCTCCGCCTCCACCCCCATCAACCCGGCTGCCCCATACTCCCCTCCCTGTTTCCCTTGATTCCTGCTCTCATTGTTCACGTTTGCTATGCTTGCCAAATGCTTTGCTGGGCCGCATGGCAGTCAGATTAGGCCATCGAAAAGTGACAATGCAGGATCAGGGTCAACTCTGGCCTGTCAGCTGATTCCAATTGTAGACTGCTTCAAACAAATAAAGGCAACAGAACAGGGACAGAGGGACAGAGAGAGAGAGAGCGAGGGGGGGAGGTGGGGAGCTGTTTGCATGGCCAGCTATTCATATCTAGCACTTTCACCTATTCTAATACCTTTCACTCTCTCGCTGCCCCCGTCCCTGGATCATGGACAAGGTCAGGCCAGTACCAGTTTAAGCAAGGGTTTACCCTCTTTTAACACATTTGCTTTAGATGCACTGCTTTGCTTGAGGTCTTTTTTTCCCATTGCATTTTGGGTCCAGTTTTAAAAAGGAAAAAAAAAAACTAAAACATTTAATAAATCAGACTTTTAATGGCAGAAAATAGACTGTGTGGGCGATGCGATAACTATTTGAGGTCTGCATAGACAAATTAGCTAATTAGTGGATCAACAAAATTGATTTACATTTACACCAGTGATTGTGCCTACTACTGACAAACCTTGTAAAGCTGATCTATGAAACTGTAAAACTAAAACACCTATCTACTGTTCCTTCATCAAACCCGGTTTCTTTTGTTAAATGGCAATGTTGTTTGGTAGAGGCTGCAGGATGGGATCTGTCTGTGCCGACAAAATGCCTACCACAGAAGTGCAGACCAGTGCAGTGGAGCAATGGAAAAGCATACGCATGCCACTTTAGTACTACAGCACTATTCTAATGAAATATACGACACTTCATTCTGAATTGATTAATATGCCAAGTCTAGCGCCAACTTATTCCATTTGCCGTGGATGAGAGAAAAAAAATGTAAGCTGAATTGAGATGCTTAATGTTGACAGTCGGCAATCCTGTTTCACTGGCATCTGGACAAAGGTTAAAAAATAAATAAATAAATATTGAAATCATAAACAGAAAGAAATGGGGTTTGTAACCTACGCATCCCTTTCCAACTTTCCATTTTTTGCTTCAGTAAAGTCATATTTGATGCATGAAGACTAAAATGGAGGCAGCACTCAAGTTTTTCACTGAGCCGAAGGGGAAGGGCCTAGGCTTGAAGGCAGACCTTACAACACCTCATGGTACACGCATTTGTAAAGATTAACTATTTTGTTTCTTCAACAGATGCTAAATGGGATTAAAGCAGCTGATAATAACTCAACTTGAAAACAGCCACACTTTAATAGACAACTGAGAAAAGGTCAGCTCATTAAACCAAAAAACACAAAATAAAAAGTCCTATTTCTGAAAAAGTTGAGGATGAGAGCTCTGGAAAGACACTGCCTCTTATTTCTCCATTTAGACTCATCTGTATGTGTCTATGTTTGTTTGTCTGACTCTTTTCTGTCAAGACATTGGTTGTGACTGGGTTGTGACTGTGTGTGTGTGTGTGTGTGTGTGTGTGTGTGTGTGTGTATATTTGGAGGGGGGGGGTGCATGGCTTGCACTGCATGTTCCTCCTAGGGCCCTCAATAGCAATGACCTGCTGTCTGAGTGACACACACAGCAGATGCTGACATTATCAAATGCTCAGTGCCTGTCGTCCCCCCTGCTTTTGCCCTGTTATGGCCAGTAGACGAGGTGAGCAGCCTGGCCACCTGACTCTGCTCTGAGAGATTGTGTGTGTGTGTGTGTGTGTATGTGTGTGTAAGAGAGCAAGCATGTGTGTGTATGTTACAAATAGACCTGCCTCTGGTGTGCCATATCAAGCTGGCCCTGTGTTGACCTCCAGCCTGTCTACAAGCAGTTCTGTATATCCCTCAGCTGTCGCTGGCCACTCTGAGAAACTCACTTATGTCTTGGCAGAAAAAAGTCAATAATTATAAAAGCTGACTATGCTTCAAATCCCTCTTACAAAATAGTACAAAGAAACATTAGCGATGATAAAAGAGAAAGCCGTGAGGGCCGAAAAAAAAACAAGCTATAAACGGCATTATTTTACTGTGCGTGAAAGCAAAGAGACATAAAACAATCTGCCCTCAGTCACTGTTCATATTGTACCATCTAAAAATCAGTCTCTAGGACTTAAATGACTGTTCTAAATTAATGTTGTGACTTGACACCCCAGAGTGCTGCTGTAGGAGTGCGAGTGAGAGAGATTGTGTGCGTGTGCGTCTGCATTTGTCTGTTGGCCGTCTTGGTGACCGGAGCGGCAGTGTGCTTGCAGCAGGGCCCATCTGTCAGAGCCTGTAATTGCTACATGACTCCAGGACATTTGACTCAAGTGCACCGCCACAGATTATTATTATCCTTTTCTCAGGGAACAATTTTTCTCACTCTCTGGGAGGGGGCAAGAATAAAACTTAAAAAGATAGCAACGAGGACAAATAGGCTGCCTGGGAGGCAGCAAAGGAGAAAGTTAGGTAGGGTTAATCAACTGCACCTATCCGTTTGCTGGTGTGGTGCCCTATGGTGTGTAGTGTGCCATATAGAGTGGTGAAAGTGTGAGAGAGAGAGAGAGAGAGAGAGAAAGAGAGAGAGAGTTGTCCATTTCAGCTAGTGGGTGCACACAGTATGATGAGCCACACCTCAGCTGCTGATGAGATGTTCAAATGCAACATGTCCTCTCCTTGCTCCCATGTGTCGTTCTACTGGCTCCGTTGGACAAAACTATATTGCGGTAGAGACTCAGAACACTTCACTAACAGTTCCCACTTCTGTCTCTGAAAATGGCGATTCCACAATGCTTTGCTAAAGCTGGTAAAATGGAACCAAATCACCTCTTGAATGGATTTGGTCCCCTTCAACCAGCTGTAGCTATGCTTTGATGACTACGGGAGATCCCTTTGCTGCGATGACTTCAACAGAATCTCTGTAATGACCAGCAGGGCATGCAATGATGATGACTAGCCTATGACTTTCCCCTATCTTCAACATCTGGAGTGTTCATTGATTAAGTGTCATGTTCCATGCTAAACCTGTCTCTTTTTTGACTAATAAAAAGACCAATCCCAGCTTCAAACCTTTGTTATGGTCCCCTTTTCTGAGTTCTGAGTTATGTTGCCTCTCTGCCCCCAGAGAGATTGATATTCTGACCACACCATCAACGGCTGTTTCAAAAATAGCAGGGGGTAGACATACTGTATGCGCTATTTCAGAAACACAGCGCTCACATGTCTGTGTGAGAATGTACGGCTGCCTAGCTAAGACACCTCCTAAACTGACTGTCACTGGATGATAACAGTCAATTACACTGTGGGGGGATTGGCAAAAAACAAGGGAGAGAGCCAACGCAGCACAGCAGGATACAATGGCATTGTAAAGAGGAGATCTGAGAAAGAATTAAGGGTGCAAGGGAAAGAAGGGGGTAGATACAGTTGTGTGGTTAGTGTGCACACCACACACACACACCCGCACACACACACACACACTTTGGCCCCTTTCCCCTACAGCCTCCTGTAGTGAGGTTGGACAAGGAGGGGTAGATAAGAGCCAGATGCTCTAGAGGACAGGAGCTGAACGCACAAATCACAGGAGCAGACCCCTCACAGACAGTTACAGTCTCACACACTCACTCACTGCTGCCGCAGTATAGGCAGGCAGATCAAACTAAACCCCCATCGCACACAATGTCCCCTGCCCTCCCTCCTTTTCTGTCTCTCTTCACCTCTCTCTTCCTAATTTGGCTGTCAGTTAAGCCTATGTCAAACTGACCCGTTCTCTCACTCAGACAACACAAATCATAACTAGATGCAACATGACAAAATGGCTAGTTCAAAGAGTGATCTGAAATCACTATTTGTAGACCTAATTATTCAAACTGATTCAAGGACAGGGTGGGCCTAGAGCAGTGGTCTCCAGTCCTCAGGACCCCCAAGTACTGCTGGTTTTCATTCTAGCTTTCATTCATTCTAGGGACTGATTTAGAGCTGGGACACCTGGTGAATGCAATTAAATACCTGGCAGGATAGAAAACCAGCAGTACCCTGGGTCCCGAGGAGTTGGGAACCATTGGTCTAGAGGACTCACAGGGTTGAAGTTGTTCGGCAAGTAGCTGACGATAAAATGTAAAGTCAAAAGCCTTAGTAGACATCAAGTGTTTGATTATTGTAATCCTCACATCACCTTCAAAGAGAAATTCCTCTTTCGAATTTTGGAAAAATGGGCTTATGTTTGGCCAATAACCATGACAACCTATGCGGGTAATGTAAGAGGAGTTAGCCTACACAACTGCAGTAGCCCAATCAAGCCTTTCCGATTCACCTAACCTGAGTGAGCGAGAGAAGGTGATAAACTCCTACTTCCACCAATGCCAGCAGCGGTGAACAGTGGAACACAGCAGTAAGTCCCCAGAAATACAAACATTTGGCCCATTTTGCACAGTTGTATCTCCACAGGCCAAGAACACTATTTTCTATCTAATTATGATCCCTGTTATGACGACTACCATTATGGTGTCGCCTATTAGTTCTGGCAGAGTGAACCATTAGATTGGGAATACTTGTCGGCATTTCAGAACAAAGCGTGAACACAAGCAGTGCCCTGTGTACTCCAGGTGAGGCGATTACCATACGGGGCTGTCCTGTACGTCGCAGTATTAAAAGAAGGCTGGGCGCCATATTAAAGAGAGGGAGGTGGGCAAATATTAAAAGGGGGTGACATGTAAAAGGGTGCAGACCGCCGCTGCAGGGCTTGTTTGGAGCCCGTTTATGAGTCACGGGCTATTAATCGTATTGTTTACAGTGCTGTAGCAGCTACTGGCTTCTAGCAGCCCGAGGGAGAGACACAGAGACGAGCCAGGCTCTCCTCGCAGGCAGAAGCTGCGGTAAACACACACAGACAGAACACACATTATGGATGTCCGAGGAAAACCTTTTCCTAACTTGTTACCCCTGGTTATTCCAGTGCTTTCAATTTACTAGCAATTGTAAAACTTAACAACTAGGCCTAATTTATGAGGAATTGTATTTATACACGGGGTAACTGTGTGTGGGTGTGTGCGTGTGTGTGAGAGTAATGAACAGGGTGATATATAGTTAAGCTCTCAGATTACCGGGCACCCCTGCTGGTGGAGTTGATTTGTCTCAGTATTTGGGACTCCACAAGGCCAGATTCATCTGTCACCTACAGGGTTCCTCCTCTGTCTCCTCCTCCATCTTCTTTCCACCACTGGAAGACCCACCAGCGTTCTTACAAAGCCCAGACACATTACACACACACACACACCAGGGTCTCTGATGCACTCTCTGCTTGGATCCAAAAAACTAGCATTTGATGTTGATAGCTTACATCGCTTATGAAGAGAAAGTGAGGCAGAACACAAGCCAGCGAGAGTGTTTTTTTTCCGTTTTACATGGAGGGTCTTGTCGTAGTGTTGATCAGAAAAGATAGATTAGATTTGTTTTAGCCAGGCTTCTAGCAACTGTACACAAGAACATTCTGTGCCGTTACTCAATCTAAACATGAGGAGGAGGAGTGGACGCAATTATGAACGTTACTGTTGTGAAGCAATGATAACGACAATCATTAGCCAGCCACCTAAATGAGAGGAGTCCAGCTTCACATCCTTCTTCCGAGAGGCTCAGCGCTGCTTCCGATCCAAGCACCTCTTCATGACGTTTACCGGGGGTACTTTTCGGCTATACGATTCTACAGCAGGACTTCCTCCAAGCACTAAATCGAAACAACCTCCTCTCCACTAAAAAACACACCAGTCAAACTACTTTCACTTCAACCTAGGGAGAGGTTTTAGGACTTGGGCTGAATCTACAGGACTGTCTCCGCGATATTGCGGGAGCTCGAGCGTGAAATAAAAGTAAATGGCCAGATTGGAGAAGGCAACATATATCTTCGTTTCTCTGAAGGCGAGGGGACAGAGCATGGACCGAAGCAAGTGCCACACACACACACACACATGCACACGCACAACACGACAGGGGCCCTGCAATGGGAAATACTGACTCTAGTACTTTTCACCTCCAAGTCAATAACAGACTGAGGCCTGTGATATTACACACAAGAGGGTGCTATGTAAGTCCTAAGGGTGACCAGCACTCTACTTCCTTCTACACTGAATTCTGGTGTTCTGGTCTGCCCTTTACACACACACATAAGGCTTCATATAAAACTATAACTGAACATACTGTGTATATATATATATATGTGTAAAATATTACGGCGCAATGAAAAATGACTTCAATACATTTCCGGGTATGAGGCTTCCAGTACAATATCAAGCGCAGGCTGATTACAGTCCAGATTACTGTCTAATAGGCTATGTATCAGGGTGCTGGTTGGTCGAAGCAGGCCGGGGCTTTAAACAGGCTTTAATGCAGGCTGTGCCAGAGGTGGAGGGCTGGATCTGGCCACGCTTGTGGCAGGTGGCAACTGCTCCACTGCCCTCTGACCCCAATTCCATTTGTCCTCATGCCAAAAGAATGTGTGCCAGTGAAGGGAATGACATTTGGCCTGGGACAAACACACACACACACACACATGCACACGCGCACACCAAGAGCTCAGCCAGGGAGGCAGCTGTTGACTTTTCGAAAAAACCCTCCAGAGTCTATAATCCTGACCCTATAACACCAACGTCCATCACCTTAAGAGGCCCTGGATGATCAACCTGATACAGACAGCAGTCTCTCTGAGCCATCCTTAATAATCTCATGGTTGAGAGACCAGAAAAAACCCGCCACAGAGTGGAGCTTCAACCAGGTGGAGCCAGAAATAGCTGTGGCCAAGGATGAGGCAAACCGCTGCTGCTGTTGCCACGCAGGCCACCCGCTTTAGGCTAGCCTCTGCTAACAACACAGAGCAATAGACCAGCATAACAGTAAAAAGAAACAACTAATGAACTTCAAGGGCTATTAGCTACACGGCAAAAAAAAAAAATCACAACATGACAGATGCTTTCAGGGCCTCAAAGGTAGTCTAATGTCAATTTAAATCCATACCATCTGTTGGGGAGATGGATAAAGCCTATAGGCCTGCTTCAAACTTCAATGAATGTCAAACTGCATTGAGTGCCAAAACAGATCTAAACCCAACACAACCGCTAATCTTCCCTGAACTTTTGGGGTCTCATATCTGCACAAAAATCAAATGGACATTTGGCATGGACAATTGGCATTTAACTACTTTTGAATTTTAAATGGAATCTGTGGGCAAGAATTGCAAACGATTATCCACATAATGCCGCCATTTGATTATTATTTGATTGTACCTGTGCAAGGAGCAGAATATAGATACAGACTTCTATGATTTATAATTTTCCCTAAGAAAAAGCAACATTCTAAGGCTTTGCAGTTGTTAAAAAAAACATTCTGCTTTGTTCTGTTTTAAAATGGCTACTGATCTCTCTCAAATTGTAATCAGAATTTTTGTAAATTGATGAATGCAGTAGCGTATTAGATTGTGCCCGATTGGCGACGCTGAATAAAATGTGATCGACTTTTGTGCAGTTTGAATGAAACTTGTGTAGCCCGCTAGTAACCTGGGTAATCTTGCAGGTAATTAATTATACATACAGGGTTCCTGCATATTTTTCATATTAATCCTTTTTTCAATTTTGGTTGTTGTTTAATATGATGTATGCTGATAGTGGCCTGACAATATGATAATCAACTAGACCCAAACAATTCACAGTTGAAGATTATTCTTCACAACAAATATTACAATATATGAAATTACCACATATTGTGAGATGCTATATTTTTCCAGATGCTTGAGACCTGCAGAGGAACCCTGCATTGCAATGGAAGGTGGAAAAACCTAGTCTGTCTCCTAATTCACGTCTTTACTACACTACAATTCAAATCTTCACGTCATTGGCGTGAGCCCGGAAGTCATTCATTCTTATGGAGGATGATTAAGTAACGGATTAGGAGTAACAGATTAGTGCCCCAGCAGTGGCCACTGGCAATGGATGGTTGCCAGACGCAGAGGATGAATTCTAGCTGTGGTTTTATGAGACAGGAGCTTGAAAACAATGTCTCTCTCCATTAAATAAGTCTCACAGAAAATTGGGGATTTTTGAAAAAGTTTTGACTTATTTTCAAAAGTTTCATATTGGTTGATAATAATGATGTTGTTGGTTATTATTATATGTGGTTTGGCATTTTATTAAAATGCTGATTAAATGCTGATTAAAGAGACGTTATTAAATGTGAAAGTGTGTGTGTTCTGAAATTGTTTCTTAGTTTTCTAGTTGTGCCGAGTGTAATGTTCAGTACATAAGTAAGAATTTATCAGTTGAGACATTATTCAACTCTCAACATTTAATGATTGTGGTATGATTGCCAGAAGTGCACCCCAAAACAGTTAGTCTTGTGCCTGGCCATTATCCGTGAACTAACTGTGATATTAATAGAAATATGCAAGGCTTTTATGGTAATATTTTAAGATTAGGCATGTCGGAATCTAATTTAGGCTTTATTGGCAGCATGAGGACAATTGTTGAGATCTGAAGGAATTCTGCCTCCACAGATTCCACCTAATAATTTCCTGGACCCTGATAGGACATCAAGCAGAGGCGACAGCTGGCGGCGGCAGGGGTGTGTCTCATACCTGGGGTTTCCTCGCAGGGCGGCGTGATGCAGGGCATTAAAGCCATTGTTGTTGGTGATGGTGACGTCGGCACCAGCTTCAAGCAGCACTGAAAGCATGTCATCTCTCTTCTTGCTGATGGCATCATGCAGGGGCGTGTCACCCTCCGAATCCTGTGGGGAGGAAACCTCTTGTCACTTACTGTCACTCAGTAATTCACACCATCTATGTCATGTCAAGTCAAAAACGACCTCTCCACTATTATAACACATCTCCACACTGGATTCTGCGTGAAAATCAATGCACACCATTGACATTTCTAATGTCATATACTGTGTTGTGAAGCATTTCTGTGCAGGTGAATAAAAAAATTATACCTGGAGGCTAGGGTGGCAGCCAAAGTCCAGTAGGGTTTTGACCACCTGCAGGTGGCCCTTGTTGACAGCAATGTGTAGTGGCGTCTGCCTACGCTTGTTCCTGGCGTTCAAGTCAGCCCCGCCCCTCTGCAGCACCTCAATGACAGATCCCTCATCACCAAAGGCTGCGTGGTGCACCGCCCGGTCTCCATCTTTGTCCTGAGGACAGTGACAAATCAGCATAATGACGCAATGCTAAGACTGATTGGATTTCCCCACTTTTTCCACTCATGATGTGAAAGACTGAAGGCTAAAATAGGCTGAGGTGTGTCTGTGTCTGTGTGTGTGTGTGCGTGTCTGTGTGTGTGTGTTGGTGGTTCTAATAACAATTTAATGGCATGAATAATAAAGGCAAGTATGAATACTGAGGGAGGAAAGAGTTTCTTTAACTATACAAACCTCAGCCTCCAGGTCGACGTTGTGTTTGAGCAGCAGCTTGAGCACATCCACGTGACCGTTCTGACTGGCTGCCTGCATAGCAGTGTGTCCAGCACACTGTCCGTTCACCTGCAAAGACGTGAAAAGTCAGAGTGAGAAAATGTGTGTGTGTTTGTCAATGTCATGTCGCATGTTTTTATGGATATCAACTGAACTAGCTGTTCACCTGAAGCACCACCAGATTAGTGAGTTTGTGTTTAAGTGTGTGTGTGTGTGCTTAAGTGCGTGAGTATGTGAATGTGTGTGTGTGTGTGTGTGTGTGTGTCATCACCAACTGCAGCACTGCAATAACTCAGAGCATAAATATTAATGCGGACTCCTTTGGGAGTCTTGAGACGTCTCTTGTCCTGGCGGGCGGATCACTTGGCCAGGCTCAGTGTGCTCAGCTTTAAGCAAATAATTCCACTGAAAGGCGGTAGGGCACCTGGCCAGCCTTCACCACACTGACACACACACACACATATACACGCACGCACGCGCATGCACCCACTCTGAGTGAGGACAGTATTGCAGAGCATTCAGGAGGCTAGACCTAACCAGCTCTCATAAGCTGTATGGAGCACAGGCCTCTGTCCCCCACAAATGGGTGTTTGCCCTAGTCTGTAGCCTGTGTCAGGACAGAATCTGTGGCCATACGGGGTTTATAGACCTCAACCTGATGCTGAGAGTGAATCAGGCCTGTGCTGCAGTGCACACCAATGCCCCTTGGTGCCTCCTCTGGGCCCAGGCTTAATGCTTTTCAGATTGAGAGAGGCGCAGGAGTGGGAGGATCTCACAGCCCTCTCCTAGGAGACTCCCAGCCTCTCCTCCATATACTGAGAGCAGAGCAGAGCCAGGGCCAATTCAACTGCAATTATCAGTGTACTTGGATAGATTTTATTTTTTCAATATGTTCAATGGCCAAATGAACAGTAGCTAAGGTTTGTATTTTCATGCAATGGTAATATAATGTTTTCTTTTATATTTAAGAATGAAACCTCATCTCGACAACCCCTCCATCCATCTCAACCAACCTCCTCTGATACCAAAGCATGCTGGGTTGAGCACTTACATCCACATCAGGTCTCTTGAGGATGTCTTCCACCTTGGCCAGGTCTCCATTGGCTGCTGCCTTGACCAGCTCCTCGTTGATGTCTCCAGACTCTTGGGTCTCAAACAGTTTCTTCAGCAACTGAGACAGACGTTCTGGCCGGACAGGGATAGAACAACATCAGAGTTGTGTGTAGGTGTGAGAGGGAAACATGGAGCGACAGGGACAGAGAGCGAAAAAGACACTGCGCCGTTGCATGTCAGTAGTGTTGCACTGTATTGAGTTGCATGTGTATAATGTGTTTGTGCCTACCTCCGGAGGCGTTGCTGACAGCTGAGCCAGAGGGGGCAACCTTGGTGACAGCGGCAGGATTGTACGTCCACGAGGTGCCGCAAACCTCGACCTTCAGGTCACTGTCAGAGTAGATCTGCTGCACACGGCCCACCTTGCCTAGGGTCTGTTGAGACAAATGACAAACTCATTAGTATAAAGGAGGGGTGTTTGTCTCTGGGCTATGTATGCTACCGTGTCTTGTAACTGAGTGAGATACAGAGAAAGACCGTGAGAACGATAGAGAGAGAGAGAGAGAGTGTGAGAAAGAGCGAGTAAGAGAAAAGGAAACAGAGAGATAGGAGCAAGGGATGAAAAAGGAGAAAATACCAGCTCAACAAAGCAATTGTCCTAAAAGGAGGGGAAAAAAGGCCAACCCATTGCAAAAGATAAAAAAATGACAGACAAAAGATTATCACAGGCTAATTTAAAGTTTTGTTCTCATTATTCATTCAGAGGACATCCGCTTGCATGAGAGAAAAAAAAAAAAGAGAGAGAGAGAGAGAGAAACAGACAGAGAGAGCAATCCTTCTATTAGCTAGACTATTCCTCATCTATACAGCCAATAAACGCATCCTCTCTGGGGCTTCAGAGGACACACCAAAATGCTTTCCAATTTCAAATCATATCATCCCGATCCTGGCTGCATGAGGAAGAGGCACTTTGAGTCTGTCGAGCTGGAGCTGAGGTTGTCCTGGAGGATGCCATCAATAACAGCGACTGCTGCAGTAGGAGCAGCAGCGGGCGGCGAACAGCCGTGGTTAGTGATCAAAGCTACAGCCCATCTCGGGGTTTTAAGGCTCATTAGCTGCTGAGGGGGGCTAGTTTGGCAGGGACAAGTGCCATATTGGAGTAGACCGGCGTTACATAACCTAAGGCATATTGGGCAGCAATGAATAAACTTTATAATAAGGGAAGAAAACAGTATTGTTGCAAAAAATAAATAAATAAATAAATGAGCAGCATAACGGCCATAATCCTTATCGTGTGCAGACTAATTTGGTGGGGAGGAATCTTTGTTACCGTGCTTCTGCATATCAACGATACTGTAACATCACAGTCATTTCTACAGTGGAGATGAGCGACTGGCACTGACTAAAGTGCAGAGTGAACAGCAGAAAATTACACACAGGCGGTGAGACTCATTGGACCTAATTTCTAAAACGTTCTTGCATACAAATTTTGTGCCTATGACAAAATCCAAGTAGAAATTGAGATTTATAAAAAAAATATATCTTGATGCCAAAATCAGTATAGGTGGTTGTGATTTTCTCCCATTTTTAGTGATGAATCAAAAGATAAAAAAAACATTTCCATCATCATTCAAGGTATGATAATTCTCTTAAAAAAAAACATCATACACACATCAATGGCATCAGGGTTAAAGTGAAAGGACATTTCTATAAATAAGGCCCATTGTGTGGGTGGTTAAATTTGCACGCATGGGTGTGCACATCTTCCCATCTCTTACAGGCAGCATCGCCTCAGCCCACTCTCCATGGCCCCTTTGCAGCAGCTTGATGCGGTCGATATCATAGCATATCTGGACCAGGTCTCCCACTAGGAACTGGGAACTGCCTCCTTCTGCCCCGGCCGCCACCTCGCCGCTACGCACCACGTTGGCCTTTGTTAGCACTGCTGGGTTGAACGTCCACCTGAGGATACAGATAGTAACTTGTTCAAGAAATGCAGACTAGATTACTCACTATTCAAAAAATATAATATCTAGAACAAATATAGATTCTGTGCAGTCACACAGCATATTCAAGGTTTTGCAAGGTACAGCTAGCTTTCTAAAAATTCTATTATTTTTAAAATGCAAATGGCAGCCATAATCCATGTCAGAGAGGGTTGTGATTAAAAAAAAAAATCAGACGTTTTGGTAGATAAGGTTTTCTTTTCTTATCTTTTTTTTTTATATATATACAGTATATTGTTTTTCCAATACTATACATCCCAAAAAAAAAGATTAATGTGTAGTCAGAGTAGACACTGTTGTTCCTTGTGAATACTAGAAGCAGACTGTGGATGTTGTGTGAAAATTTGCAGCTAAGGTGTGAAGATTAATAGGTAAGGTTAAATTTTCATAATAACAGAACTTTTACTTTCTTTTAGATATTGCCCAGTAAACAAGCGTTGTAAACTATTATCTATATAGTTTGACAGTTCACATGCATTCAGGAGTGAAGGGTCTGAACTATGCAGACGAGGAGTGCTGCCAGGAAACACCGGGCCAACCTGCATTTTCATCAGTCCCATTCAGTGGGAGCCAACCCATCTGAGGGAGTGTGCTGTGTCCTTGGGCCTCACCTGTTCCCACTGGGGTACTGAACCACGATGTCGTGATCCTCATCTATGCCGCATACAGTTCCAGTGGTGGTGAGGGTCTCGAACATACCATCGGTCCACCCCCCGTGGCCATGCTGGAGGGACTGGACAATCTCTAGGTCCAGGTCGATGTTGACCAGGTCTCCAATCTGAAGACCTCCGGGATTCCTGTTGCCATTCTGCTCACCTGGAAGATACAGGAGGGAAAGTTTAGTGTATTAATAATAAAAGTGTATTAATATTTGTATAGCACTGAAGTTATGAAAATAAAGTCTGTTGAAACATTCCATTTTCAATTCAATCTTAAGGGCTTTACTAGCATGAATGTGAAAAGACAATAACACTACAGCATGAAAGTATAAAATCAACATTGTTTTGAACAGGAAAAATAAATGTGTCTATATTTGAGTATAATAATGTAGTTCCCTCATATTCAAGTTATACAATTCAAGCCTGCGTAGGCAGGTTTTATAAGTTGACATCTTGCTAGAATTCAGTAATCCTCATGTTGGATGAACATAATATGTCAATCTCAGCAATATTGATTGCGCCATTGCTCTGCTATTTTACTTTCAATGAAAATGTTGAGGCTCGGGCATCTCTGTTTATTAGCCTTCCTGGTTTCTTTCAAACTTACCTACCGCTTTAAAAAGACCATACTGACTCAAAACATCATAACGGTAGACCATGGACTTGATATACTTCGATATTGCACCAATAATACAGATGTGTAATATTTCTGTATGTGATCAAGTGCAGGTGCAGCACTGCTGTATGGAATACACTTATACACTTGAAAATCACTGGTATGTGTGAATGATGACACAATCAAACTTAAGGTGGCTTTTGCTGCAGTGTTGGGTCTGTTGCCAAGCCCAGCCCAGGTATCCCTGACCAATAAGGTACTAGAGAGACATTTCATTCCTGGAATTCTTGGAATACTGAAGCTGCATGACCTGCGTCTGTACTCTACTCTTGAGGCAGCCAGGTGACTGTGTGCTGCTGCCATCTAGTGGCCTGACAAAGTTAACTACAAAGGACGCTCTC
Organism: Centroberyx affinis; assembly: GCF_046629955.1. Taxonomy (NCBI): domain Eukaryota; kingdom Metazoa; phylum Chordata; class Actinopteri; order Beryciformes; family Berycidae; genus Centroberyx; species Centroberyx affinis. The sequence continues at coordinate 103,420 of NW_027282425.1, read as the reverse complement.
CATAATGTCCTTGGAATTCACTGCACCAGAACAATAGGTGAGAAAATTGGTGCATTAATGACGGTGGACACAGATCACTGGCTTACTTACCTAGCACGGGACAGTGGTCTCGGTAAAACGAGCCTCCTTTGGCATCCTGGACGCATTTCAGGTCCGACTGAAGGAGATAAAAGGGAAGGAAATAAGATAATTAGCTGGGGTAATTCCATTAGAGAAGGAGCATGATCATGAATTATGTCACTGAGAATTCGCACACTTCAAGCTGCAATGGCTCTGTAGTAGAGTAGAATACTAACAATTGCAGTACCCTAAGGGCAAGCAAGGACAATGAAACATTACATTGCTAGAGAGCGAAAGCGTTATATCGTTTGTGATGACTCAGATGTGCAGCTACTGTGGCAGAGTTAGAGGGCAGAGATGATTATGAGGCAGTGCAGACATTTCTCTGAACTGATGTGACCCTACACTCTTCAGTAACACAAGTTTCAACGAATGAATCATTTAAGTCTATGCTAATGTATCTGGCCACCAGGATGCATTTTCATCTTGTGACACTATATGCACAAACTAGTCATTACAAAATAGGAAACGGTGTTGGCTTCACTGGCTTTATTTGTAATATACAGTCAGCTGCAGTGCCTTCGTACTTGTGCGCAGGGTTTTCCCATTGTCTTAATCAAGAGACAAAGCCAAGTTAAAACTGTCAAGATGGGGGGTCTAATCCATGACTTGTTTAATCCAGAGGCAGATGCCGTCTACCTTTCCCTCAAAACCATTTCAATCTATTAGAATAACAAAGGACAAATCTGTTACACAGCCGAGAAACCCGATTGGCCCCCTTCGTAAAAGGCATGGCCGGTCTCCACCAATGAGAATGATGCTTTTCATTTGAGACGCGTGTGTAGCTGCAGCCCCAACAACCCCAAGAGGATGCCCCCCTCCTCTTAAGCTGACCTCCATGTTCACTCTCTTCCCCTAAAAAGCAGAGAGGAACAGATTGCCTTTATCATGTAGATACCCTGCTCTTCCAGCTGCCTGCACAATGGCGCCTTACACATGCTGGCTACGCGGCTCTCACAAAGGCCTGGCAGCAAAAGAAAGAGCCTTGGCCCTGTGGTCAAACACAAAAGCCACCTGACAGCTGATCTTTTGTAAGACTCTGTGTGTGTGCATGAGTGAGGGAGTGTGACTGGAAGTTTGCTCACCATTCCCTCGAAGCCAACTCTGTACAGGTTTTTGGCCCCATTGTCCCACAGTACGTAGGCAGCACTGTGAGGGCTGGCTGCACTCCAGTCCTGGATCTCTGTCACCTGTGGAGGAAGAGGAGGGTTGAGATGAGGAAGACAGAAAACAAAACATTGCACGAAGGTAGTTAAGATGGAGTTTTCATCAGAATTCCATGGAAATTGTTAGTCTAACAAATGTTTTGGCATTTTGTAAGAAAGTATTCAACAGAATAATGTCTCGTAAGAAGAGAGACAGGGATTTTTTTCTCGGTGGGAGGTTTCAAGCAGGTATTTTTCAGCGTAAAACTCCATGATGATAATAATGTGACACTTTATTGATACCCATAGGGAAATTATATTTTCCCTTGCTCACTTCCATCAGAAGGTCAGAGTGCAGGGTCAGCTACTAAATGGCATCCCTGGCAACTTCAGCAAAGTGGATGCTTGCTGACACAAGAATTTGAACCCGGGTTCCTCCAGTTGAAGGGTGTTCTCCTCACTCGCTACGCCACCCTGCTGTACATCTACCCAGCAGGCACATGGGCAGCAATCTGCACTCTCAGGCTCAGAGCTTCAGCTTTATCTACCACATCTTTGGACACAATTACAGACTGTGTGCAGTGACAGAATAGCTGAAAGTCATTGGCAAGTCGAAGTAGTTAATCTATAGACTGCACTGTCTGCAGTTCTGTATGCTGCACCATCACTGTGTTTCGACCTAGAGGAAAGTTTAATTCCCTAACTACTGGGAAATATTAGCAGTGGGAATCGGCAGAGACTGAACAATTTGATTAGGTTTTGATTCTTGGAGGTCACAATTTGATTCTGTCTTGATTCTCATCGCATTGCAATTTTAGATTCAAAAGGCTCAACTTTTTATTGTTTTTTTCCCTCCACCAGTTGGCTACAGTTGCCAAATCTCTAAGAACATTTTTATTACACCTTTGTGACCATTACTGCGTTTGTTTGCAGCGAACTCCTACACATAATAAAAAAAGATGATCAAAAATATCATCAAGCACTGCCACACATGCACACAAACACACACACCTAACACAAAACTTTACTTCTCCTGACATGGTGCTAGTTGTACTATACTATGACTTGTGTTACACCAGACTTTGCTTAAACAGGTCTAAGGACCAGCTCACAACCTGAGGGAAACAATGTGGTATGGGCATAAATAGACAATGATCAAGGAATAGAGGGTCAGCGTTTCAATTTGAAGAGCTCCCTTGACTGCTGTACATATCAAACAAGTGTGCAATGGATGATGATGAGTATTTCTCTATCAAATTTAGAACTGCAAACATCAATTCAAAAAGAGATAGTCAGGATTTTTACATAAAACAAATTTCACTCCACCTGAAGTAGCACACCATTTTCATAAAACTGAGAAAGTGTCAGGAGCAGAGCAGTATTACAGTAAATTAATTCTTTAATTAACGGTTGCGCCCTAAGTAAATACAGAATTTTAATCGTTAGATTATTTTCAGGCCCTTTCCAGAGGTAATTGATTAATGGGCCTTAGGAGGTAATATTCACGCTAAACTAACGGCACATCTAAGCTGCAGGACATGTAATAGCAGTTTTCTGGAGAGCATATTGCTTACAGCATCATAAAACAATAATGAGATATGCCATTAAATAACACAGCAAAATGAAGTCTTAAATTGCCTGCAGGGACTCTTAAATTGAATACTTTGGGCTCTGGACCAGAGTCAAAATACAAGCGCTTTATAGCGCTGTTGCAATATAAATCTAAATAGACTGTGTTAAACAAATGCAACCTCATCAGACATTGTATTACTCTAGTGATGTATTTAAGCCTGGAATGACCTGCAGCAAGGAAGCCTGTTTATATTCTCAGTAAAGATGAATAAGAATGAGTGGGATGAAACCAAGGAATAAAGATAATTAGAAATTATAGGAACTAGTGGAATGTGTCAATGAAAAACTTTTTCATTGACACATTCCACTAGTTCCTATAATTTCTATTGTTTGTTAGGATTCTTCTCCTTCCTTTTCTGCCTCAAAATGATCTGTACCTCATTGATAGTAAGTCCTAGAGCAATCAAATCTGGTGCATAGGTTAATAGGTAGATTTCTTGGCTCAAGACAAATCCACTGCACATACTTTTCATTTCCCTCCATTTCCTACTACCCAGAGTTATGAAAATCCAAACTGTTTGGCCATGATGCACAACTGAAGTTGACAGCGAAGACGCACTAACAGGAAATGAGGTATAATTCCTAAAAGCTTGATGCGAGAGCAGCCAAACTTCAGATTCATATCTGGGATGGACCCCAAAGTGTGACAAACCACATTTGATCATGCGGTCTAGTAGGGCTGCAACTAACAATTATTTTCATTGTCGATTAATGTGTCGATTGTTTTCTTGATTAATCGATTAGTTGTTTGGTCTATAAAATGTCAGAAAATGGTGAAAAATGTCAATCAGTGTTTCCCAAAGCCCAAGATGACGTCCTCAAATGTCTTGTTTTGTCCACAACACAAAGATATTCAGTTTACTGTCATAGAGGAGTAAAGAAACCAGAAAATATTCACATTTAAGAAGCTGCAATCAGAGAATTTTGACTTATTTTTCTTAAAAAATTACACAAACCGATTAATCGATTATCAAAATAGTTGGCAATTCATTTAATAGTTGACAACTAATCGATTAATCGATTAATGGTTGCAGCTCTACTGTCTAGTGCCGTCATCAGGACAACATTGCAGCAACAACAGCAACTTTTTTTAAAATTTCTCTGACAAAGTTGTCTCAATCTCCATTGTTTTACAGCACCACATCATGCCTCTTTCACAGATTTTTGATACTCAAGTGTTTGACCTTAAAGCATGAATAAAGTTAATGACAAAGATGCACGAACACGAAGGGAGGCATGATTCCTAAACGATTCATGTTCGAGCAATCAAATTTCGTAAATAGGTTTCAAATCTTAAGCACTTCTTAAGCAAAAAAACAAAAACAAATAAATTAACCTGATCAGCTAGATAGTGGCACTAAAACTTGCAACTTTACATTTTGGCGAATAACTCCTCAACAGTAAGGCCTAGAATCATTTTTCCCCCAGATTCTGTAGCTCAACACAAATGTGTTACACACATCGGTTTTCACCAATGTGGATTTTATGCAAAACGTTTTGTTGGCTATTTCTCTCAGAAAGTTGATCCAATCTCCACCAAATTTGCACAAAGCATATTATGGAGGCTATTACACAAACTTTTGATACTAACTTACCACTTGGCTGTGAAACACAAACAAAGTTTGTCGCTTAAGACATGCAAACAGGAAATGAGGCATAATTCCTAAACGGTTGATGCTAGAGCAACCAAATTCCACATACATGTTTGGGATGGGCCCAGAAGTGTGTCAGACCACATTAGGTCATGCTCAATTGCGCCACCATCGGGCCAACCTTGCAATAGCGCCTTTTTTTTTTCTCCTACAAAGTTTCCTCAATCTCTACCAAATTTTACACACTGCATATTTCAACTGCCCAAATCTTCACTGAAATTTTATATTTCAAAGCCACAGCATTTTGGTGAAATGTTATGTCTTTGAGATGTACAGCTGTAGAACAAAATGCCGAGCTTACATTCTCAATGTCAAATCATTTGCCGCATGTGCGTGGACTCCACTTGGACTTGGACTGCATGTAGCCTCTTGCGCTATATTAATAAATTAATTAATTATATTTGCCAAAACATTGCCCGCAATGTTTAAGAACCATTATACAGATGAAAGAATTCAATTTTATCTCAACAGGGCTTGTGATGATACTGGAGAGATAAAGAAATAAACAGAGTGTGAACTTATGAGGCTCCTATTTCTCTCCATTCTTGCCAGTACATTAATGGGAGCTGATGAGAGGTTGTCATTTACCCACTTTGCCAACATACTGGCTAGGCTTCTGGCTCTTGATGTGGACATTGAGTGTATGTTTGCAGTAAATGTCAGTGCCCTTAAAAATGAGCCAGCTCAATCTGCCTTACTTGCAAATCAACAACAAACTGTACGGAAATTATTCATTATTTTCAGGCCAAGAAATCTGTTGCTTCCAAAACGAATGAAACAGCATACAATTCAATGCCACATCTGCTCTGCACAACTCCGAGTGGCTGGGACCTTGACTAACTCTGAGGTCCAAAAGCATAGTGGAGAAGTGAGAGGGCAAGTGGCAGAGCAAAGAGACAAAGATGATAGGCATATCACTGCATGAGAAATAGTAAAACCATTTTTTTTCCCTCAGGCACTGACTAAACTCCTTGCCTACTCTCAGATACATTGTATATTCAGCTCATGGTCAGAACTAGTCAATATAAGCATACGTGTTTCAGCCTGGGGAGTAAACAGAACAGTTATAGGATCTCTCCTCCTGGTGTCCTACCTTTCCTCTTCTCCCGTTGCCTCCATCCTGGTCTTCCCACTGCCAGTCCACTCCTCTCACCACACGGCCACCAGTGAAGATCCCTCTGGCTGTGATTTTCTTTGACTTGCGGCGAGACTCCAAAAGGACTCTGCACAAAGAAACACGGGTTCCTCACTGAAGATGCAATTCTTTTCATTTGGAGTAAGTCTGAATTACTCAGGTGACTCTGTCAGAGATAGAATATGCAACAGTATTAAACCAAAGACCACAACATGGCACTGGCTTACTGGTGTTAACAAGAAAGCATTGTTATGCTATTTTTATGACATTATCGTCAGCCATTGGCTGATGTCAGCATCATCCAACCCACAATTCCCAAGAATCTATCCTGAGAGAAATAAGCAAACCCAAGTGTGGGGTGAAGAGGAACAGATCCAGTAAAAGTGCTTAGGTTTAGTTTATTTGCACCATGATTAAACCTAGAAGGAAAGTGATAAAAACATAATAAAATACGAGACACAAAACACAAGAAGAAAAACTAATTAAGTTGGGGCAGGTGAACCCAAGGGGCTTACAAAAATATCTCACATAAAAACAAACTAAAGAAAGAAACAAACAAGTTTTAACTAAAGGTGCGATCACACCAACAGTTTGTTTTCTTTGGCCTGAACCATAGTGGGTTTTGGTACTCTGTACTCTTTGGTACTCTGTCATCCCATGAGGTTAGATGGTGAAACGGTGCGGAATGCGGGAAGACTGGCCGGAAGCGCTGCATCAGACGGACCGACTTCCACTGACAACACACCTGGCGTGCAAGGCTACGAGCCCCCTCTGCTGTTGCAGCATCTCTCGCTAGCATATACAGACAGGTTTCAATGATGTGAACTTGAAGGCATGCAAACATGGACCGCTGGCTAAAACGTAAATCTACATCACCTGAAGGGGAACCCACTCAGAAAAAAACACCGGACCCCGAAAGGACTAGTGCAAACGGCAGTACCAGTGATGTCAACGTTAACAACGTTAATCCTCCAGATCCTCAGACAGGTAACGGTAACGTTACTAAGAAGCAGCAGTCCAAAGACAAGTTTCAGGCTAACTGGCTCAGAATACTGGATATCTGTGGCTCGAACTTAACAACGGTGAAATGAGCTGCTCGATTTGTAAAATGTACGGTGCTGCGCCTTTTGCCAGCCGATGTTACAAAACGTCACCTTTAAGTCGCCACTCAGATGGCGTTTCTCATACAGCAGTTTAGAACCAGTTTAGAACATTAGAAATTAATTTTGGAGAACGACTTTTACTTTTATACTTTAAGTAAATTTAAGACCATGTATTTTTATACTTTGACTTGAGTAAAGGATTTGAAACGGTACTTCAACTTCTACCAGAGTATATTTTTAGATGAGTATTTGCACTTTTACTTGAGTAAGGAATTCTTACCTCTGGGTAAGAACAGGGCAATGTAAGACCTGTAGTTAAGCTCACAAGTAGTATCCCCCCCCTTATATAATCCCCCTATAGATGTGTATAAATCCCCCCTATGTTAAGCATTTAAGGGGGGAATTCCCCCCCATTTTGAAAAATGAATTTCAGGCACTGCATTGTGGCGGTGGAGGGGGAGTCAAAACAAATCAGAATCCAGTGCCATTAACTTTAGCTAAGCATGATGGACTTGTCTGCGCTCTCCAATGTGTACCTTCTTTGGAGTTCATACCAGTTATGAACACATGGAGAAATGGCTGAATATGAGCATCAGTCAAGACTATGGTTTGACCGTAGTTTTGTTACATTTAGTTTTGTAGCATTTTGTTACGCTCGGCTTTTCAAGCATGAGTAACTGCTAACTATCAGTTGTCAACATCAGTCTCCTTATACCCATAAAACCGTGCAGTTTTTGGTCGTTTCCTGTATTTGTTACAACTTTATTTATTGATATAGACCTTTATCACAAGCTTGTCTCAAATGACCTTACAGAAAATGAGCCTAACTAGATCTAACTGATCAACAATCAACAACAGAACAGAATGATATAGGACAAACATCAGTCTATCAGATATAACAGCCTACCTATTCTACATAGCCTAACCTGCCCAGCACCACCAGCCTTAGACCCTCAAAGCATACAATGAAAACCTTGTTAGGGAAAAAAATGGAAGAAAACTTGGGCAGGCCCAGTCAAAGAGGGATCCCCCACCAGGACGACTGAGCATGCAATAGGTGCCAGGGCAAACAGTGGCAAGAACACGGACAATTCAGATTATGTTCTTACTCCTAACAAACTGACTCGGAAGAGGACCGACACCTGCATTTTCAGGCGGCCTCAGTGCAGCTTTTTGGTGCACAGCCAAGTTTAAATGGCATTGTTCTCACCTGCCCAAACAAACTAAATTAAATGAGTAAACACCAGAATTTGAAAAAGAACAAACAACACCAAAACAAAATCTCCAAATATGCTTGGTGTGAATGCACCCTAAAGTCTTCCCAGTTCCCAGATCACAACAGAACATGAGCCATATGACTCTAACCATGGGAACAGGCTGGTGCTTTACCAGAGAGCTGTTAGACTGCCAGATGGCAAAGTCTGATCTTCAGACATCTACCAAAATATGCATTTAATTTCCCATTCTTCTCATCATTGCACCACAACTACCGGCCGGCACAACAACTAGGAATGTAACTGAGGTACTGCTCAAAGACAGTGAGGATATGGCTCAGAGAAACACAGTACAACATTAGGCTAGAGAAGCAACCCCAAACACACATTATCATAACTGTTCTTGAGCAAACAGCTTCTTTGCCAACTAATGTTTAATGATATAGCAGTAAAATAACAGTCAGATCAAACCAGAATGATGTGTCTGAGTTGTGAGCGACAAATCATTATTGACCTATTTTTCCAGCATATTGAAATCACAGATGCACCCATGGCTCAGTGACCGGAGCATAGGGGTGAGCCACGCTCCAAGAGCATGCTTTCTAAATGTCAAAATGGATTTTGACTTTCTAATGCCCTCCGGAATACAATTTCAGCTTCTTTTTTTACTGCAGTCATATGCAAATAACACATTGGAGTATCGTGTATCATGACACATAGTGTTTAATATTAAGAATTGCAATATTTTTGTGATAATATCACACTATGACCTTAATGACAATTCCTACCCCTGCTATCCATACCAAACCATCATGGTACACCCAATTCAAATGAATAGCCCTTGGTCAGGTAGTCACATGCAAATTTCCACCAAGCAGAATTTACTTTGCCACTGTGAATCGTAACCTAAACTTCAGCACAGCTACAAGCCCAACCATTTAAAAAGGTAAAGGCTAATAAACTATCCGGCAGATCTCTAACCATCTAACAACAATGTGGTCCTTGATGGTAGACATGGCAGCTGGACAGTGCAAGTCTAACCAATGCAAACAGCTTGTGGCCTCCAGCCACTCCCTCTTCAGCAGTCAGTGAAAGAATCTAATGTGGCATAACAAAACACCACACCATACCATCAGAGGAGTGTGAGTAGGGGAGACCTCCAGCACCCATTGTGTGCTACCATGCAATGACTGTCTCGGGGGAAATGAAGTCTCACTCAGTTGAAAAGACTGCCAGCTGTTGGACCATGCGTTTGTCCACTGAACCTCACAATGGAGTTTGGTTGAAATAGACTCAAAATGGATGAAGCCCCATCACAAATACTGACATTGTGTGCAACGACACAATTTAGTGCAGTTTGTCCAATTTTACTTAATTGTCTGTCTGCATAAGAGTTCTTTGAATTAAAGAACTGACTGTTTTTTCCCCGCCACAACTAACATGCCTTGATCTCTGTGTAGAACATCTTTGAAAGTGTAAAATATTTTGGCCAGATCTTGTCTGTTTACATAATTGTGATATGTCCAGTCTATGCCCATGTCTACTGTTGTTCTTTATATATACTATATACTTTATACTCAATATATACTATATATACTACAAGATTCTAATAATGTCTGGTGCAGTTATTACACAGTTGGACTTCACAAGTGAATACTCATCTATATGAGAGTGAGTTGTTTTACACTGCACTACAGTGAAAAGTTTTAATTATCCCTATTTATCATACATGCAATAAATATTATTTTTAAAAGGTCAGCTTTGTGGCTTAGCCCAAACAACACTGCAACTCGATCTGAAAACGAGGCTGAGCTGTTGCCTGGCAACAGACGGCTAGGAGCAGTAGCCACATGTTGTGTCTGCCTGAGAGGCAGGGCTCAGAAAAGGCCTCTCAAATGTCACACACACATAAAGCAACACAAAGCCAAACTAAGGGAGAAGCGTTTGCAATTATCTATCCACCTTGTTTGTTTTTATCATAGGTGGGGCTAAGGTGAAGGATCATGATGACAGGGTGGAGCTGGAGTAACTAACCTCTCACTGCCAGGGGTGGTGATCCTGTAGAACCGGTGTCTCAGATGATGCTTGTCTCCATGGTAACAGGTTGTGCAGAGGTCGTAGTTGGTGCACTCAGCACACTTCCAGCGAATCCCGATGATGGGCTGTTGACGGCAGGTGTCACACATGGTCCCATCATGCTTGATGCCTGAGAGCATGCAAAGAAACAGTAGTTAAGTACTAGACAGAGTTGTTATCAAATTTGGATTATATAGTGCTTACGTATCTGTCTAGATATGCAGATCAGAGCATATCCATGGTTCTGGTGCAAATAAAAACACAAATAAGAACACTTACGTGGAAATGGTAATGAATTGCTTTTAACATTGAATTATCTGTATGGGTTTACATAAGAAAACAGTGTACACCCTACTGAGATGTCTTTACATCAATGCCTACAGGCTTACATCTCTGACAAGTTGATGGTGATCTGAATCACAAGGAGGATAAAGCTGAACTGATCACTCACTCATCATGTATCAGTGAAGCATTAACATTTCTCCTGCCCCATTTCAATTGTCAAAGATTCGTCACAAGCCACAATGATACATGACAGCCACTGCTAAATTAATTCATCTGGTTGTCTAACCAAACTCTTATCTGCACCCATCACGATTATACATAGCCAAAATAAGTCAAAATGTATGCAAGCAAAGCCAGAATCAATATCTTGCATGCTGTATATAACTTTGTTGCACACATAAACACTCTTAATTGAGCTTGCCAAACAAAATGAACAGATCAAAAGGAGCTACCTGTGGGAGCACTGTCAAATATCCTCACGTCGTATGCACCAGAACAGCGGTAGTTGGCAGCCGTCCCGTTATCCCAGACAACCACCACCTCCTCTGGACTTTCGAAACTCCTAACGGTGCCAACATGTCCCTCTCCACCATCCTGCTTCCCCCATTTCCAATCGGGTCCGCGGATCACTCTTGCCCCAACTCCTTCCATCATCACTCGGTTATTCCTGCCGGTGGTCATTGAAGAAATTATCTCGCAATGCCACAACAAACTGTATTAGTTAGCCAGCTAGCAATCTATGCTAGCAAGCTACCGGTGCGCCGGGTGGACAATTTAAAAAAGCAAGTGCGAGCAAGTCCTAACAGGAGAGAGACTGGGACAAGCCACAAAAGCTAGCGTGCTAGGCAGCTAGCTACCCAAGGAGGCTGTTGAGCAGCACGGAGTTTCTTCCCAAAACTATTCTCACTAGCTAACAACGCGCCAGCGTCTCCTTTACGTATTGTTTATCCAAATGAGAAACTAATCACCCAACGAGCCCAGAAAGTAGCCACATTGCTAGCTAGCGAGATGTTAGTAGGCAATCTGGCTGTTCCTCCTCCACTCCACACATAAGAATGCCACCTCTTCAACTTAGCGAGCTAGCTAGCTGAGTAGCTAGCTAATGTTACGCTAGCAAGCTAATCCTTTCCAGGTTAGCAAATCCTTATTGTTGAGGCAAAATGTAGTCCTTTTGGTGGTAGCCTATCCTTATTGTTGTTGCATGAAATATTACAAATCTATCCAAGATGTTTTCTTTGTCAGATGGCTCCCTGGAGTCAACTCAGAATAAACGCGTCGCCATTATTGTCAATCATCGTTCAGACGAACGACTAGCTAGTAAGCACGGAGGTAAACGACGACGGACGAAGACATTGGGCTTGAAAAAAACGGTTTGTTTGTCTCGTGGCGTCACTTGACTGACAGCCGGGCGGAGCAAACACAGCAGAGAGCAGAGAGGAAGAGGCCCGCGACTCTCACAAGCCGGGGCTGGTATCGTTACAAATTACCGATTACCTGCTACAGTCAGCGAGGCAATTTAACATTTTCATTTTCAGGATGAAAACACAATGAGATACGAACAAGAACCGTAGTAATCCCATCAACCCCATCAATTTCATAAGGATGCTATACAAATAGCACAGCATAACCTACAGTGATACCATAGAACATGAAAGCACCATAAAGTACAGACACACATAAGTCCCTAGGAATATTATAGGAATGTTATAATGATTTTTCATTAGGGATACTAGCCTATACTTTTTGGTTACCTTTTATTGACAACAAATTCTAGAAGACAGTGACACGACCGTTACAAACTAGGCCTAGCCTTTGTTTTAATAAATTGTAATTAGCGTCGAGTGTTGCCAAGATGTGTACAATTACCCAACATTTTCAAATGCGGTTGACAGACACCACTTTTGCAATTTTGGACTAGATCAGGCCTACACGTAATCTGCAAGGTCCCATGATACAACTTGTCTTAAGATCATCTTTTTAACGCACAGTTTTAAGAGCTGTGATTTCTGCTGCAGTGATGATGATGATGGTGGTGGTGGTGAAATGATGATGGTGATGGTAATGATGATGATGATGATGATGATATTTACTCTTTACAGATAATCTTGACCAGTTTAATGAGATGGTGTAGGTCTACAGCCATTATCTTATGTTTCAGAAAATTATGGCCTATTTGATCACACAAATACAAAGACAGAGGCTGGGCTTTGTGCAGTCTGCCAGACTAACTAGACACAACGTCCACCAAGACAGGATGAAATTAAATACAAGATTTTATTACTCACAGAACAGGAGCCACACTCTATGGATCATGTTTGAAACTTGCATGCCCTTAAACATTTCGATTTATATAGTGTATTACTCTGGAATTGGCAATGTATGTGGTTAGTGTGCCTTGGCTGTCTGTTGTTCTGTCAGCAAAATAAAACAATGCCAAACCTGCACTGAGATGTAAACAGCCTTTATCCCAAAGAAAAATCACTACAGTTTTTATTATACTGCTAGGGACTTACAGTCAATGGTCAATTTATATTGACCTTATGTAGGCTAGTTTATGGTAGTCCATTTCCTGTGATATTACTACCATATTCCTGGAATATTTCCAGAATATTAGTCTAGGGACAAAACTATAGCTGGGATATTTGTAAAAAAAAAAAATATATATTATAGAATTACTGGACCTTTTTCATCGTATAGCTGCACTCTCTGTGCGCTATGTGTGAATTTCCAGTTCTGTCTCTCCATGCATACATCCCATTATCCATCCAGGTAACTGAACTGGCTATCATTTTTTGTCAGATACTAGCCTCCTATGGGCTACCGCAGCAGTTGGCCTAACTCATGACCCCAGGGTTGTTCATTTTGAAGAGTTGCATCACTTGTAGGCATCCAGTGATGCACATGATGCCTTTGCAGATGTTGGTACCTATTATTTGATGTATCACACTGACACTGAAGCTATAGCTCCGCATTCTGCACATCTGCCTTATTGACTGCAGGTGGCGCCTGACTCTGAGCTGAGAGCTGCAAGTATAGCTGGTCAAAGAGCGCCATCATCCGCCGCTATATATATCGGCCCAGATCAGGTCCCCTTGACTGTCTCCTTCACACTGGGAGCGCAGGCGTCCACAGCTGAATTTTCGCTTGAGCCAGCCGCTGTCCTTGCAGTGCGGGGGAAAACAGGGACCTTGCAATGATCTCGCTGGACATCAATTTCAACGTTTTGACAAGGGACCTGTCACTTTATCTGGAAAATCAAGTGAAAGTTGGTCTATTTGGATCTGGAGTAGGACTGTCCCTGGTGCTGGGCTTTAGCGCAGCATATACCTGCTACTACTTGATTTCCGTAGCGAAGGTAACTTATGGTCTCTGACCGGCTGCTTTGAAGAGACAGCTTCAACATCAGTTGATAGGTTCAGTTTAGCCGGCGTTTGTGTTTTGTGTTTTTCATAGAGGAGCATCATCTCTCTTGCGCAGAAGCGACCGGTGCATTTGCTGATGGAGGTTTCGATTAGGTTGCATCTGTCGCCCTGTGGGCTGCACGTCTGCACATGTGTGATGGATCTCAGGCAAAAGACCGTGCTGTTAGCCAGAGCTTTGAATTGGCATGTATACCTGAAACGAGCAACATTTAATTTCATTGCAGTATCAGTGTAATTATATTAAATCAATCCGTGACAAGTCATTGCTAAATTTTGATGCCCACTTGGTTGCCATTGGCTAAGCTAGGCTACCACAGATGCCGGTAGGATCCTTATGCAATGCTGCCTTCATTTTGCAAGTTTGGACCAGGCAAGCTCACAATTTTGTAATAATATGATTATACCTAATGGATAATCATATACATTGAAAAATTAAAGTTACAATAATATTTTTTTAATATGAACATATAATGTAATGTAATAGAATAGAACAGAACAGGATAGAATAGAATAGAATAGATTTGATTTGATTTGATTTGATTTGAATTGAACTGAATTGGATTGGATTGAATTGAATCATACGTTACCAGTCAGAACAACTTTATCTAACCTGCTCTAGAATGACAGCAGGTTAAAAACAGGTAAGCTTCCACATTATACAACAAATCTAGACAGTTAAATTCATAGGTCACTGCGCAATATATATATAATATATATGCAGTAGCTATCCATTTTCAACGTGCACTGCTAATGCAAGCCTACTGTCTTATCAGTCAGTTTGTTCAAGTATAAAAGCCTATGATGCTGAACTCATCTGTGCGGTCAATGGGCTATAGGTCATTCCCAGTAACAACCTTGCTTTCCATTACAATCGGCTGCTCAAATTCTTATCATGTCTGAGAATATCTCACACATAGCCTACATTTTGTTAAGTATTTAGTATGTTTTCAAAGCTTTGGTGTCTGCACCAGGGGGTTTAATATAATTCTATGTAAATAGGCCTAGAGACAGGAATGTATAAATGTGACTCACCATGTTATGCAATATGTATGGACAGGTGTAAGACAAGTATTCATCTATAGCATCAAGCATAGTATACTAAAGCACAGCGTAGAACTAGAAATGTTTTATTTCATTGAGGGATATACAGTTTTGTATTGTCACTTTAAAATTGAGGTAGGCAGTCAGAAATAATAAAAAAAAGGTTCCTAAAAAAATCAACTAATTGGATATCATGACCTTTAATTAGTTCCAGAAGAAAAAAAACAACAACTTTAATTTCTAACCCCTCAACAGTTTACTTTTACTAACCTAAACTTTTTCCATCATCTGACAGTGCCACTCTTAAACCTATAGCACACCTCGTTCAATTCTGTTTTACAGAAGCCAGAGCTCATCTCAGGGGGTAAGAAGTTCTACCAGTTTCTGAGGGAACAATGTCCGGTGGTGTCAGAAACCTACTACCCCACCTTTTGGTGCTGGGAGAGCCGCATCCAAACGCTGTTGAGACCCTTTGTCACAGCCAAACCCGGGGTCAGCTACAGAAAGTAAGTCCTCAGTCAGAACACAGAGACTGACATGCTTCTACAAATAAAAATTACAGCATAACAGCTTCTTTCAAAATGAGCATTTATTTCATTTTGCAAGCAGACACGCTTTCCCTGGTTCAAATGTGAAGGTAAACTCGTGAAACAGGCGACCTCAAAGAGTTCATGTCCTATTAGACATAAGCTTGATGCACATGAGTTACAAAGGTCACATTTGATATAGTACAGTAAATGTTTGGTTTACAGGAAAGCGTGTTGCTGTTCTTCTATAGAATAATCCCATTCCTATTATGCACAGGTTTACTAGGACGCTTAAGAAATTGGCTTGGTCACTGAGGGACTGCCATTTCCTTTTCTTTGATTCCTTTTATACAGGTTTCATAATTGGAAATAAATCCCGCTCTTGTTCTTAGCCAAGAAAGACTCAAAGGCTCAGAGGTGAAAGAGGTCTTTTGTGCCATGATGCTGGCTCCGGCCGCCCTGGCTGCTCCAAGATAATGTACATTCTGTTGAAGATTAATGGGCAGCGCATTCCATGCCCCCTGCATACATTAAGTGGATTGAAATTAATTAAAACAGTGGTAGGAAGGGTGTATGCATCATCAGTATTGGTATTAGCTGGAGGTGAATTTGGATCTGTTCAGCAACTTTTGGGTGTACTCCGTTTAACTTTAATAGACCCTTATGATTATTGTAGAGAGTCCATCCCATGATTGGCAGGTCATAGGTTCAATCCCCAAAACTGCCAGAATACTGTACCTCTACAAGGCAATCAACTACTGACCTGTGCCATGGATCCCCCTGTTGTCCCATTCTGTATGTCTGGTCACATATATAAAGCATGGCAGAGTTACATATATGTAGGGCTATGTTTGGTTCTCAGGAAGACATATGGAGTACAAAACTCTTAACTAATTTCACAGTGTTCAGTGTGGTCAACTAGTACCAAAAAAAAACAATACTCAAAACAAGTGTTTTCAACAAGAGTTTGTCCTCAAAAATGTAGCTTTCACTGTTGCATTATATTCAGAAATTGGCACTTGGACAAATACTTGATCATGATTGTTGAATCTCAGTGTGTCTTGGTTGTCTTTGTTGCTCTGTCAGCAAAATAATACGCTATGAATTCTCGCCCACAATTGTTGGACCGGTCATCTGTGATGTTTCTCCCAAGGACATTGACTCTACCTTTGCCTTTGACTGTCTGCTGTCTCCCTAATCAAGGAGATAAATGTTCCCATAAAGCACAGGGACTGTGTCCATCCTAGACCACCTGTCTGCTATCAAACCTGGTAAGACTGATGACATTCACTGAGGTTATTATCACATTTCCCTCAGAGGAGACAGGACCTCTACCCATAATCAAGTTACCCAAGGTTTACCCAAGGACGGAGACCCTGAAAGCTTCAATTTGTCAGAGGCCGTCTGAGTGAAATTCCACTCATCTTGTCGTCCGATGAGAGGATTAGCATGTCTATAAAAGAGGTCTCCACCCACTCTGTGGGTTGGTCACTCAGGATTGGCCCTCTCTGACTTTCAAGTCTAGCCTCAGGTGCATATTTCATGGCGGTTCTGTAATTTCATGCCGATGTCTCTACCACAGGCTGGCCAAGTTGGCTCACTGCTGTGTGTGCGCACTGTAGGTTTTAAGATGGATAGCACTGGGACTGAATGACCTCATCTGCCAGGCTAGGTTTGTAGCCCAGAAATTGATTCACCATAAGAATCCACTGGTGCAATGCCCTCCTCCTTATCTTAACTTGCTGTGTCTTGCAAAGCACACTGACAGGATGATCACAAGGGAAATGAAGCAGCTGTCAGCGAGCGGTGCGCAGGGACTTTGACAATGCTTGTGATTGATACACTGGAGAAATCATTTTACCTGGAATTAAACCGAAAATGTAATTGTGCAGAGAACTGAACCAGAAAGAATAACGTTTGTTTCTGCTGGATGTTTGTAAGTTTAGGTAGATTTTAACAGTTGAAAACCATCATTTAATATGATGCACTGTACTTATCGTTCATAACAGTTTGGACCTGTGTATGTGTTTGAGAGAGAAAGAGAGATAGAGGGAGATACAGAGGGATAGAAGGTGATGGTCGGAAAGATCTTTGTTGCTGAGTTGTGTGTCCTGCTTGTCTCTGTAGTGAGCTCATTAAGGCAGCAGATGGAGGACAGATCTCTTTGGATTGGTTTGACAACGACGACAGCCCCTCTCATCCCGACCCGGCCACCAGACCCACAGTGCTCCTTCTCCCCGGCCTCACCGGCACCAGCCGAGAGTCCTACATCCTACACATGGTCCAACAGAGCCGGGATCTGGGCTATAGGTGGGTGGCCTTGGCCGGAGACACTGGCTCCAGTCCAGCACTGTGCACACAGAGCCATTGACACACTCTGTGCCTTATGTTTTAATTTGCTATTCATGTAGAAAACTGTTTTTTTTCTAGTCAGTACAAGTCACAAATCAGAATAATTGCTCTAGCAATTGATGATTCCAATATCGATTTGTGAGGTAAAACCCAACATCCGCTATTGTAATGATCTTGTGACTTTTATATAATGGGTGTATGTGTGAGTGGGGCTAGGGGTTACTTCAGGTGAGCAAGCGCACAAAGAAAGTGGGCAGCCAAGCTCTCTGTGTCCAGCGCTGCCTTTGTAAATAGCCAAACATTGCACAAGCTTCAAGAAGATGCAGAGGGAGGCAGTTTTTCCCCCGTCTCCTTTTCCAAAAAGCCCATTCTGTGTTCACTGCACTCATTCTTTCAGCTAGACTGGGGGAAGGCATGGGAAGAGAGCAGGCAAACTCAGCATCTTCCACCCCTCGCCCCTGTCTATGTAGCTTAATGAATTACAGCTTATCCTGGTACAAGCTTTGCAGCTTAGCCCAGACCAGCTTCCTAGTCTATGCTGCAGTGAGTATACATAAGCACCCCCCCTCACCCAGCACCCTATCTAGCCCCACCCTACTGCTGAGTTACACCGATAGAAACAGCAGGTCTGACTCCACCAGATAATAGATGACTAGCGAGAGATGTGGGGCGAGGAGGGATGCTGATGCCTTTGCTCTACAGTACAAACAGAATGCTATCCACACAGCTGTGCCTCTCTGCATATCTCATCATATTCCCCGCTCAGTGTTTTTTAAAGTGAAGAACATTTGTAAAAAGGAATTTGGGGCACTGTGTTCATTTGAACGCTCTCTTGGAAGTCAGTTAACTTACTAGTGACAAACACACAAGTTCACCCAGGCTTATAAACGTACTATTGCCATGCACGCTTGCATTTGATTAAATAGCAAAGCCTTGCGTTTACTATAAAGAGTTACAAAAACAGAATGTAGTGATTCAAGCAATCACTTAGGAAATAGAATTGATGAGAGCATGTGTTTTTGTGTATTTCAGGTGTGTGGTGTTCAACAATAGAGGGGTCTCCGGTGAAACGCTATTGGTAAGAATCGAACATTTCTCACAAAGTAGGCTTAGATTTATCCACCCGTAATTCTTTATTTGCCATTTGTTTTGTCCCTACCCAGAAAGGCAGACATGTGTACGGGGTAAAAAGGACAAAAGGGACTTGTCAGTGGCAGTCGGCTTTTTCCATTTGTCAGTATGACAGCTTCCTAGCAGAGTTGTCCTTTTCAGAGCTTCAGCCGGCTCAAAGCATGTCTGCTGCACACGTGTCACGCAGCCCACAGGGAGCCGCCTAAGCGGACGCTGCACAGACAATGTTGTTACCCTGCAGGGATTAAGTTGCAGGTGGATAGATAGTGTATTTTAATGCCAATCCACAGAAATATGACCTCGTCGAGCACGTGCAGTTCTGACACCTGGCTTTATCCGTCCTCTTACTCCCAGTTATATTTAGCCAACAAAATGAGCCTGAGCTCTTGTACATTGTATGCCCACTGCATTTCATGTCGCTCCTCTCTGTCTTTACGCCTTCGCTTTTGAACAGAGGCACGGTCTTTACAAGCGACAGCATCGGCCTGATCTAATCATACCGTCACTGTCACACAAAGATCTCATACAGTGCACAAATGGTGTTTTCTTACAGGCAAGGTTTACCCACAATCCATCCAATGTTCCTCTTGATAAATGCTAATCTGAATCAATGGCTGGTCTATGTCTTGCCACTGTCTGTGTCGTATTCACTCACTCGGCCTCAGCTGCACATTATTCTGAAAGACACTCTAAAATGAGTGAATGCGGTACTTGAGCAAAGTGTTGAATGTGACTCAGTTTGCTGAAGTTGATTCAAATATGTATTCTAGGTCATATCAAGAATTTAGTGGGCTCAGCTGTACTCAAATTTAAGAAAAAAAAGTTTTGAGTTCTGTAACCTTGGCACTGTATCAAGTGGTGGTTGTAAGGAGGGAATTTTCTCCCTCGTTTCAGCTGGGGAATTGTGCTATATTTTATGCAAATTATTTAGCATTTATACGCTCTTGTGAATGTTTTCTCTGTGGCCGGTTAGTGTGAATACTGTCCATTGTTTAAATAGGCCAGTGCTGTAGAATGGCCTGCTGTGTGAAAGATGCCTCCTGCTTCAAAGACTCTTCTAAGTGCTAGTGCCCTAATTCTAGACCTTGTGAAGAGCAATTACTGTACTTTTTGCTGTACAGTAGCTTTGCAGTATAAGTTGAGTCAGTTAAAATTTGTATCTAGATCCTAACTGTTGGCTGTCTACTTCTGCTCAAAGATCTGAATATAGATTAAATGAATTTCCCCGAAAACCTTTAGTAACTTTAGTAAGTTCTGCTGTGGTGGCGTCACTGTGAAGTCCACAACTTCAGAGGAACGTAACTGGAGTGTAGAAAACAAGAATTTACTTTGCCTTGAGATTCTGCTTGAATTTTAATGAAGCACCGTAGCTCAAGAGAGTCAACAGCATCCTGAGAAATGGGCCTTGTTAAATAGACTCCTCCAAGTAAGAGCTGATTTGTTGTGTATGTTAAGTAACCTGCTCTGCCTGACAAATTGTTTCAAGTTGGAAGGGATTTTCCCCATTTCCCCAACGGCATAAACCACTGTAAAGTTTTCATAGTGCAATTATCTTAGCTAGAAATTCCCTGTTAATCAGTAATAACACAGTATTTATCAAGATTAGCTGAAAATTGGCATCGTTGCTCAAACATTGTGCTGCAAAAGACATTTTATTTAACATATAGATCATTGAGTTCTATGTAAATGTTCTGTTTAAACATGCACAGATTTAGACGTTGAGCCTCATACTGAGTTCTTCCCTGGCTGGTCTTTCACTGTTACGCTTGCTTTTCTGGAGTGTTAGCATGTGACACATCCATCAGACTGGAGAAGAGCTTCCCACCTGTGGCTATGCAAAATACAACGGCTCATGAAGACAGCAGCAATTTGCTGCACTGTGTTCATAGTGTCCTCTGAAAAAAAAAAAAAAAAATCACGGTAGTCACAATAATAGAAATGAGTCATTGCGTCATTATGGTTTGTGTTTTTATCAGTCCTAACTTTGGTGACCATATCCATATGTTAATTTTACTGTTAGAGGATATTGCATTAATGTACAGAATCAGAAGAATGATTGCATTAATCGATCGTCTTTATGTTGGCAAATACCATTAGCTGAGAAAGGTTCTTCTGCAGCCTGATAGAGGGCTTGATGTAGTCTTTAGGTCCACCTTGTCTAGTACTTACTTACTGTAAGTAGCAAGGCTCCTGATTCAGCCATTTGTAGTGTGAGGCCTCACATTTCTCACAATGAAAATACAATGTCCACTACTCATAGTATGTAGCGAGGGAGACTGTGTCTATCATATACATAATAATCTGTGAGCTCTTTGTGTCCGTGTGTATGTCTGTATTTAGGTGCTGCCTGGGTTTATGTATTGGTCATGTATGTAGTATGTCTTCTCTGACCACCTGTGCTCTGTGTATTTGCATGCCAAAGTGTGTATGTTAATATTCCCCAGCTGGGTCCAAAAGCAAAGGGCTGCAACATATTGTGTTATTCACTTACAGACTGTATTCTCTGTCAGGGTTATTACAGTTTTACAATTACTATTAGTTTTTATTTTATTTTTAAAACTTTTACATTTTTAATATCACTTAATTTTCAAATGAATGTTTGCTAGTTTTAGGTTTTTATTTATTTATTTATTTTTTCCCCTTTTCCTCCCTTCCCCCATTTATTACATTGCTGCAAAGGCAGGTCAAAACAAAAGCGTCCAATAAAGTCCATGTTGGGTTATATAGGGAGAAGTGCAAAATGTTGTGAGTCCAGAAATTACCTCATTATGTTCCATAAGCCATTACCTCCCCAATCCAAAGATTGGAGAGCGGATGCTGCCTTTTCCATGCTTAAAAGGTTCAGGAAATCCTCCAACGATTCTTCATATTAAAACAATTACCTTTCTTGGCTTTCCAATTCAAAAGTATTGTGCGTTTTGTTGCAAGGGCAGCCAGTGCTATCATTTTTTTGTGCAGATTTACAATGAATGCCACTGGGTTGAGTACCCAACAAGCATATAGCCGGACATGGAATTATATCTGTGTTCATGATAATCGAAAGAATATCTCTTACTGCGTCCCAGAGGCCCTTAACAGCTGGACAATGCCATAGTGAATGCACAAGGGTGCCCACCTCCCCACAACTATGCCAACATAAGTCTGAAAGAATCTGATCCATTTTTTAAGTCTCTTTAATTAATGGTCAAAAGATAGAAAGAGAACTTAAAAGAATATAGGTATATTTTTTATTTTATTTCTGTCAGTTTTAGAGACAGGCTCTTCAGTTTCAGATTGGTCTCAGTTTTTTTCATTATTTATTTATTTTTTCAATTTACTGAGATGTTTTTCCAAGGCTAGTTCTTGTTGTAGTGTTAAGAGAGAAAGGAAGAGTGACTGCCTTGTCTTCCCGGCCCACCCAGACTCCCAGAACCTACTGTGCTGCCAACACAGAGGACCTGGAGGCCGTCATCGAGCACATCCAGAGGACCAACGAAGCTGCTCCAGTCATGGCTGCCGGAGTCTCCATGGGCGGGTAATGGAGCGCTTCACTACCAGCTGACTAAGACTGTTAATACTGACCTGTCACTTCACAGTGAGGTGCAGCCACTGGAATGAGTAATGAGGGCATTTAGCGCTCATGATATCTCTAACAAATCCCAGAATGTGGCTTTAAAGCTGCACGAGGCAACTTCACACATTGACAGCTCCACATGGCAGCCAGAGGGAACTGTTTGAAAAATTTGAACTTACCTAGAATTTATGTAACCTGATGTTAGTAAACTGCACACAGTACGCTTGTGTTTACCGACCTGGCCAGGTCTGTGATCGCTTTACACTAAAGGTTTCCAGAGGAACAAGAGAGGCAAAAGATCTAATGTTGGTGAGTCTAGCTTTATCTGGACAGAGTGAAACTGTTTGTATTTTGCTCTCAAATTTTGATTAAATATTTCCTGCGGGCAGAGAAATGACTTTATGAGAAATTTCATATGGGCAAATAGGGCAAATCTACAGGGTCTCAGTTATGGGGGATTTGGACTGTGTTGTATCCCCACTTTGTGATTTAGGCTGATAAAATGGATGTCTTTTTGTGTAAAAATCTTGCCTTGTGTAGCTTAAAATCAAAGAATATTATACTGTATATTCAGCCTGTTATGGATGTTGTGTGTTAGTTGTAGTTGTTGTTGGACGTCGGTTTGGACATGTGCATGCTTTAATATCGTTCCAGTAGTTCAGCCTGTCAGCGCACCATGCCAAAGATGGTGTTTTGCTGCACAGCGCTAATCCCATGAAGTGAAGGATTGGTCAAAAATGGAACATCTCCCAATCCCTCTCTTTTTCCCCTTTCTATCCCTCCACCCTCCCTCCCTCCCTCCCTCCCTCCCTCTGTCCCATCCTCTGTCCCCTCTGTCTCCTCTGTCCCTCCATATTCAGGATGATGCTGGCCAACTACTTGGGACGCAAGGGGCGGGAAACCTGTCTGAAGGGGGTTGTGGTCTTCTCGGCAGGCTGGGACGTGTTCGAGTGCACTGCCTCGCTGGAGAAACCCCTGGACCGTTTCCTCTTCAACTCCTACCTCACCAGCTGCCTGCAAGCCTCTGTGGACAGGTCCGCTGGGGCCAGAGTGGGATTAACCCAGATTAGCCGCTAGTGCCCAGCACCCAGCACCCACCCGGCCCGGCCCAGACGGTGGTGGCAGGGGCGAGGGTGCTGGGAGTTTGGGGGCACAGAGTTTGGATAACTACTCTGGCCATGTTCCAGGAATGCTCTCTCTCTGCTGCCTTTTGGCATTATTTTTACACTCTAAATTCAGTCCCTCGTATTTTCTTTTTTATATGATGCTAAAAGGGTTGGCTTTATACCAGGCAAAAATGTTTTAATAATAGTAGTAGTAGTTGTAGTGTTACCCGATGAAAAAACCCCCACAATATTTAAAAAACTGTGTTTTAACCTGTGGTAATATATGTGGACAATATTAAGAGTACTACTTAGAAACTTGTACTTAATTGTACTTTCATTGTGTTGTTACATCCCTGTAAGCACATTATGTATGAGGTAGATTTACATGAAGTACTTTCATGAAGTGTTGCTGTGTACTTACAATACTTTAAGAATGGTAGAACATGCACATGCAAATAAATCAACGCAGGTGCAGGACAGAAAAAATGACAATGAGAAAGAGAAAGTACCTCTACTTTTTCATCATATTTGCAATACTTTTCCATGGGTCAAGTGTTGCTGAAACATTAATAGAGCTACGCAAAGGCAAGGCAAGGCAAGGCAGCTTTATTTGTATAGCACATTTCATACACTGGGGCAATTCAAAGTGCTTTACAGAGTGATAAAAATACAGTAAAGGTAAAAGATTTACAATTAAAAAGTGCAAAAGTACAGACAAGAGATACAAAAGATAAAAGACTTAAAAAAGTAAACTAGTGCAGTTCAAATCAAATGAGATAGAAAGATGAAAGAACACAACAAATACAACAAATACTCCCACTTTTAGATGCACATTGTGAGTGAACCCATATGTTTTTCTGTAATTTTTTGCAAACCATTTCCCCTGTCAGCAATGGGTGACAGTTGTGTTTTTTCTCCCCTCCAGACACAGACCGGTGCTTGAAAAGAGTTACGACATAGATCACGTCATGAAGGTAGGGATTATTTTCAGACACACTACTAACCCATGAGGTAACCAAGTCATTTGAACCAAGTTCGCCTTACTTACCTCACTGTATGTTAACCGATCTGTACAGGCAAAGACCATCCGCCAGTTTGACGAGAGGTTCACCTCCATAATGTTTGGGTATCCCACCAATGACGACTACTACCGCGATGCCAGTCCAATCCACAGGCTGAAGTCTGTGCAGGTGCCAATGCTGTGTCTGAACGCTGCTGATGACGTCTTTTCTCCCTCTCACGGTGAGTCCCAGCCACCGGCACTTCTGCATGTGTAATTGATAGCAGAGGAGAGACCAACTGTTAAAAAACAAGTTATCCTGTACAACTTTACTGCACTATCAAGCCTTATCTTTAAAAGAGGGTGGAAAAAGAAATAATGAGGCGGCATTAGGAATGGAAAACTAGTCCACAGTCCTAAAATCTGAGGACAGGACCTGAATGCTTTGTTTTGTCTGCAGCCATCCCAGTGGAGACTGTGAAGCAGAACCCCAACCTGGCCCTTCTCATCACATGTCACGGCGGCCATATTGGTTTCCTCGAGGGCCTGTGGCCTCGGCAGAGCACCTACATGGACCGGGTCTTCAAGCAGTTTGCCAAGGCGGTCATCGAGCAAGGCAGTCGGCTCACAGACATGTCCTGATAAGACAACTTCCAAAACCTCTTCCTCTCCTTTGACTTCAGTCCTTCTTCTCTCTCCTTCCTTCCTTCTTTCCTTCCTTCCTTCCTTCCATCATTCCTTCTCTATCTAATCCCTTTATGCATTGATTTTTTCCTGCCTTCCTTTCTTCCTTCCTTACTTCCTTACTTCCTCCTTCCTTCCTTCCATCCTACCTCTCTTCCTTCCATCCTTACTTTATTCCTTTCGTTGCCCCTTCTCTACCTAATCCCCTTTTCCTTTGTTTTTTCCTTCCTTCCTTCCTTCCTTCCTTCCTTCCTTCCGTCCTTCCTTCCTTCTTTCCTTCTTTCCTTCTCTACCTAATCCCTCTCTGCCTCACTTCCTTACTTCCTTGCTTCCTTCTTTCCTTCTCTACCTAAGCCATTCTGCCTCACTTCCTTTTCTACTTAATCCATGTATGCCTTTCTTTTTTATGTCCTTCCTTCCTTCCCTTCTTCCTTCCTTCCTTTCATTATTGCCCTCTCTACTTCTTTCTCAATCTTCTGCCACAAGCAAAAAAACATTCTTTCTCATTTGAAGGGCACATCATGTTGAATGCAAACATTTGTTCTTGCAACATTCAACAGCCGCTTATTTATTCCTCCATACATTTAATAACTCAATGTATGTAGCCATGCAATCAATGGTATGCTTATTGAAAAAGCAAGCATAGCTGTTCTTGTCAGTGTTGAAAAGCTGAATCTGCCCTCATCTTGTTTAGTTGCGTTAGCTAGCTAAAAGATTGTGTGACTACCTTGTGCAATGATTTTTTTGTTTTTTAAGTTAACAGAAGTACTGTATAACATGAGTAATTTCAACCATCTCCATCCATGAAGCGTCCTTTACAACTCATATCAGTAGTATTTTTAGCCCTCAGGGATTTATTTACTCATACTTCCTTCCTGTGAAGAGTTTTGTCACTGTCATTCTCTTTCAGTTAATATTTGCTCATTTGCTCATTTAAAGGTAGATGTTACTTGCCAGTCGACATAATCTGTTTTCTTGAAGTCTTCTGCATGCACTTTTTATTCACACATTCTACCTTTACGCACACCAAATAGTTCTACAAATGTATGATATGGAAAATAATTCATTAATGACAAGGAATGTGAAATTGCACTATTTTAGTTGATACTACCATGCCTCTAATTCCTTAATGCAAGGCACTTGATTTCATTAGATATATGAAAGTATATCCCGAAGGCTGAATGGACCAGTATTGAAATTCCACAAGGTTTTCTTTGTCATGATGTTGGGGATCAAACCAAGTCTTAACATGTTCGTACGTCCGAGGGTGCTAGATACAGTGATGTGAATGAAGTAATGCACATAAGAAGGAAAAGAAGGCGTACAAAGGGGGTTGTTGGTGCTTTACAAGATGCATAGTATTGTGAATGGAACCGGGTTGCCAGGCTTTTGTGTTTTTTTCCAGCCATCAATGATCAAGGAGCTGGCTACCGCGTATGAGTTGGCATTGATGAAGCCGCAACAGAACTGGCAGCCTGGCTTTCAGCGATGGCACTGCGTGAGGGATTTTGATTTTCCTGTTCCTGTGGAATTTTGGTGTTTGTTTGTTCTGCCAAGTGTCCATTTGAATAGCATGTGTCTCATCAGCGTCATCATGTCCTGAACCTTACGACTAACAACACTTCGTAACCTGTAGCACAAAGGACATGTTTGTGTTTTTTTTTTCATAGTATATATTGAATTTCATTTTATATATTACATAAAAAGAAGAAAAAAATACATTCTATTTCACATGTGCAGCAATAAGATTTTAAATTGAAAAAAAAATGTCTGTATAGTATAAGTATTAGTATATGCACATTATCAACATGAGTGTATTATGCTGTATTTAATAAATTATTAAATAGAGTATAGGTCCATTTGTCTGCAGTCTCCAGTGTTTTTGCTTGTAATGCGTTTTCTCTACTCAGCCTATTGGATTGCTTGATTGACCATGTACTGTGGCTTAGAATAATTGACTGCAATGGCCCATTGTCAGCAATTCTCATTCTGTGTTGTATAGCATCAACGGTATCCTCTGTTCTTTCTTTCTGTCTTGCTTTCTTTCTTTTTTTCTCTCTTTCTTTCTTTCTCTCTTTCTATCAATGTGGTTTTTATGCATTTAGCTAAAGCACCAATCCTGTTAAGAGTGCTTCCGGACTGCTCAGTTAGAAGCTCATCAGTCACATGACGCGTTAAGCTCACATCCACAGAGGGCTTCACCCTCTTTGACATTGAAGTGTCCCCCGAAGGCCAGATATTTGACAGGTTTCCAGTGCAGCTAGCTTACCATATGACCAGTGTGTCGCAGGGTCAGGAGGTATCTGTCACACTCCCTCTCTCTCTCTCTCTCTCTCTCTCTCGCTCTCTTGCTTCACATGCGGCAACACTGGGTTTTAGTCACCGGAATCGACTCGCTCCGCGCTCCTGGGCTCAGCCACTGATAGGATATGCTCTGCTGCAGTAGTGGATCTGATCTACCAAAGGCAAACTATAATCCCCAGCCTTCCACTTCCTCACCTTCACCCCAACCCCCCCAATAAGCCCACAGACAGATGGGTGTTGGTTTCAGCTTGATGGTTATGGAAGGCTAAGAGTAATTAGAGTGGACTGGCAGGAGGGATGAGTAATTTACTCTTGGTTTCTATCTACCACAATGGATGTTATTGTCGCAACAATCCCTCCATTACAGATGTTTCAGTATCTCTACTTATTTGTGTGAATATACCACATCTGATAGATCTCACTTAGCCAGCAGCGCTCTACATGTTCAGATGAAATATAGAAAAAAATAAAGTGTTCTTTTACAGTAGTGTGGCACAGTAACATGTGTTTAATCATGTCAGTGTTTGAAAGTGGTTTAATGTTAAGTACCACATTGCCTGAGGACTGAAAAAAATATGTCAGAGGGAATTATCAGGAGACACTCTGCCTTTTCCCTTCTCAGGTTTTGTGGTAAAAGCAGCTAAAAGCGCAGATGAAACAAACTGATCTAGGAAAAGAAGGGTAAAGATACAGAAAAAAATGTGTATCTACAGTTACATCATAACTGTCCACATAATCTGAGAGGAAGGTGTGCTGCCAAAGAAAGACATTCTATAGGCCTGCATACTGTATGGTTGTATTCATAAAGGAGTCAATTAACCCCTTGCCCTCTTTTTAAACATTGAAATTCCCCAGTTTGCCACAAATGAACCGCTTTGGGGAATCCAAAGTCTTTAGAGAGAAGATCCTCTTTTGGCTTTGTGCACAATATCTTGCTACTTTTCCCTGAAGAGTAATTATGAGGTGCAGGAATCAGCATGCCAGCGCTTCTCGCCTCCTCTCCCTTATCCCAGCCTGACTACAGCTGGCTGAAAATAGCCTGGTGTTAGACCACACAGGGGTTGGAGGTTGATGAAAAGTGTGTTCTAATATTACAGGAGCTAAAATAGTACTGTCCACGGACCAACAATGCCCCTGTGCCCTTACAGTGAAGCCAGAAAAGCCCCCCGCATCCATTAAAAAGCCATCTACGCTCTTAATAACGAGTGGGTCATTCTGAATCATTGCAAAGGTGGCCAGGCAAAACTCTGGGGACATACTCCAGGCTGCAGTCTATGCTGAAGCAGCAGGGCGATGCTTCACAGAGGCGTTTGAGATGGGAGAATTAACAGAAGAGGAGGTCCTTGAAAAATCAGTGTGGGCATGGAATATGCGATTTTAAGAGACTGGGATTTACTGTGTTGCAAAAAAAAAAAAAACGATGGATGTGGGATTGAATGGAAATGCAGACGTACAGAGGAGAGAGGGAGGGAGAGAGAGAGAGAGATTTTGCTAATATACAACAAGCTAGAGGCCCAAATCTTTTGTAAGGAACAGATTATTCCAGTCAGTATGTGCACAGAGGATTATTAATCACAGGCCAAAGACAGGGCCGCACATGCATTTTTAACGCTGCTGTTTAAGCTTTCTAACCATGCATTTGCAACGGGAAAGCACAACACAATGACACCGTAATTATTTTAGACGTCGTTTTTTTTATTACATTCATAAATTTCCAACAACAAAAGCATGGCTCCAAAGTCATATGTTCACAGCCTGCAACCACAATGGTAAACATGAGGTAGATCACCCAGACGCCAATGGCATCACTGGGCTGCACACAGTTATCACAACTCACAACAGTTGACACTTCAGTGAAGATTGTGAGAAGCAAGTTGCATAATAGGTTAGGTGTTCGACTTGTTATCAAAAAAGACACCTTCTATGGGCCATTGGAGTTTGATGAGTATGAAAGGTTCTGATCACCAGTGTCTGTCTTTTACATACGGAGTAATTGTTGGGTTTGGGGAGCTTAATTTCATTGTTTTGCTTATTGGGAAATATTTTTGCTGCTGGCAAGTTGTATAGTGCAAGTTCACATTTCCTACCCCCATAACATTCAGTAGATATAAGAATCATTCGCTTGGGTCTTGTGCAAAGCCTTCATGGATGGTTTTCGAAGAGGACACACTCCCTTGATTTAAGCGAGCTCAGCATGCAATCAAATATTACACTTCAATATGATTATCAGTCCAAAATGCTTGTCAAATAAATAAGAATCCCTCATGGACCTGATTTTCATTTTCAATAAAAATCCAACACAAGAATAGGGAGGGATACAAACACATGGTAAGAACACATCTAGGTAGATTCTTCTTGCCTTTGCAAAACACAAAATGCAGAAAAGACATTATGACCAAAATATAATGGTAAAAGTTACACAAGACTAAAAAATATCAGTAACCCCTCAGTTGTTATGGGGTTGATAGAATATATTAATAATGTAAACAAAGCTTTAAACAACAGACAGTAGTCCTACATCCAATTATTTCATCTTTCTCTTGCTTCAATCAGACAAACAACATTTCTTCCCCTCATAGTTAAATGGTTTCTTCGTTCTCATTGGTCCATAAAATGAGTGACTTGAGCTAAACAGTGACATCTGTGTAACAACATCACTTAAGGCATATTCTTTGGACAACCCTGTGCAGTAACATATAAAAACATTCCACTTTCAAGTATATGAATTGACCTGGTCGTCTGCTTTTGACAGTGTATAACCTTTCTTTGATTATCCTTTGTTTTGGGGGCAAAAGCCGGCACAAGCTGTATTACAAGTTTAAGGTGTATGGGTGGTGGCCAAGACCATCAATACAATCAGCCACAGAATATATTACAATAGGAGGTGAAATCACAGGCACAGTCAATAGCAGTATATTTGGCAGTGAAGAGGCTTGCTCATTACATTGCATCACACATTGCATTTACTGAGTTATATCTGGGATTATGCATACAATACAAAGCTTTTGATTCAGTAGATGCCTATATGCAAAATACAGTATATGTCATTTAGGACATATTTGATTGGTAAACTAGTCACCTCTTACTTCCATTTGCTCCCATCTGATTGGCTAATACGTCCAAAGGAACATATCAACAGATTAATGAAAACCTTGTGACAAAGAACCACATAAATCGGTTTTGAACTATTTTGAACGTACTTGATAGTTGTATATTCAAACCATAATACTTACAATGTAAATGTTATACATCCTTGAAAACCACAAG
The DNA here is from genome assembly GCF_046629955.1 of Centroberyx affinis. Taxonomy (NCBI): domain Eukaryota; kingdom Metazoa; phylum Chordata; class Actinopteri; order Beryciformes; family Berycidae; genus Centroberyx; species Centroberyx affinis. The sequence goes on along the minus strand of NW_027282425.1, from coordinate 72,671 downwards.
TCAGATTTGAAAATCATTTGAAAGTCATCTGAAAACTTAAAACGCACTTATATAGTTCTTTGTCAGAAGGATTATCGATGCCACATAAATATCACAGAGGCACGAGAGAAAAGGGATTCCCTGCAGTGGTTTGCCATTTGCAACTGCACTGTAGCTCAGTATCCACTCGTTGTTTTAATCCTACTGGCATTATAGAATTTGATACTCCTCTAAGACCTTTAAAGTGATGATAGAAATCCAATAAAACTGGCACTCCATAATAGCTGGGCAACCTCTACGCACATTATATTTCTTTAATGTAGTGAGCTGTCTTTATGGTTGATGGGCTTCACGGAGTTTGAGAGGCAGAGCAAGTGGGGAGAGACAAGGAAAGCATAGGAGAAAGGCAAGGTGCAGCTGAGGATGTCTTTGGTGAGCCAAACTGGGGTACCAACATGGGGTAATGACAAAAAAATACATGGTGAATAAGGAGAAAAGCAGTTGGTTTACCCCTATAACCGACCTCCCTTTTTATCTCTCTTTAAAACCCTGAGATAAACATGTATGTCCAGGATGGGACATACTGCAGTCACAGTCCAAGTACACATTCAATCTTCAAATAGTCACATTATCGATCGGAGAGCGTCCGTTTTTGCGGGAATACAATAACAAAACAAAAGAAGTTCATTTTCAGCTGTGCCTTTTTCACAGCAAAGTCTCTTTCAGTTGCAAACAAGCTCAAGTGGGGACAAGCCCAGCTACAAGCAAGAGTTAAGACATGCACTGACACCCTTCAGTGCCAGGCACAGTGCACTGCGGTGGTACAGATACATGTAGTCAGAGCCATATTCGATGGCCATGTGTCCATTTGTGTGGCACTTTGGGCCTTGTGCTCCAGCATATCCCCTCTGACCTTCCATGGGAATGGTAAGAATTGTGATTGCTGGCTGGTTCGGAATCGAAGGCTATCCTCATTTCTGATTGTGTTTCTGTGGGGAGGAGGGGACCTGGGCTGTTTCAGGTTCAAACATGGCGGCCAGTCAAAAAGTAGAGGGGCCGGTCCTCGCTGCAGTTGGCCGTCTGAAACTCGTCCCGCAGGCGGAACTGCCACTCATCCTCCAGCTCCAGCCGGACGATGGTCTGACGCAGGGAACTTCGGTCCTGGCAGATCACACACAGCGTGGCACCTGTGGACACGGTCAGGTCAAAACTTAGATGTCAAAAGAGTCCATCAGAATACAACAGCATTGATAATGATAGTAATAATCTTACAAAGAAAAATTATTTTCAACAAAATAAATTTTCCACCTCACAATTGTCAGGCAATAAAAACAAGAGGCACTCGAGCTGCCTATTGTCCCACTATAATCACCATGATATATTAAACATAACCACTTATGCTAATGAGATCATTCATTAAGCTAAATAATGCATTAATCAGCAAATATCTCTACATCAACATATTTGTCTTCACGTAATAAATGGCCGGTACTAATATGAACTCCATAGCATTAAGCCTTATTATAGCCTAGTAGTTTCAAGAAAATCACTTTTGCTCATTAATATGCAAATTTATACAGCCAGGTGCTCCACAATCTAATCAGATCATCTACTGCAGGGATTCCCAAAGTGTGGAGCTGCCTCTAGGGGGTGCGCGAGAAATGTAATGGTGGTGTAATGGTGTAATAATTACACCATTACACTGTAATTTTTTCAAGTGGGATTTTCTTTGTGGGATCCTCTTTTTGTTCATGTTATCTGTTTCTGAGCCTATGCATGTGTCATTCTCTTTGTTCTTTACATGGTGGATCGTGTGTAACTTTATTGCAATTTGATTCAAATTACTGGTGTTCTAATTTCCGTAACCGCTAGGTTGTGTATGGTTAATTGTAATTTAAACTTGATGCAATTTTTCTTTAATGTGGCTGAAAATATAACAGCATTTTTCCCCATCTTCTCTCATGATGGGCCTATCTGCCTCTGAGTCTGTGCGTGTGTCCTCGCCCTCACCCCTTCTTTTTTTAAGGTGTGGGGGATTGGGGGTGCATCAACCCAGTCGGGATGTAGAAGGGGGTGCGTTGCCTAAAAAGTTTGGGAACCGCTGATCTCCTCTATAGGAGGTACCTGTGGTGTAAGTATGAAGTTTCTATCCTGTATTGTTCTTGAATTATTGTGTTCAGATGCCACGATGACATAATGTCCCATATACCATACAACATGGTGGTGGGACATAATAATTTGAAGTAGATTATACAAGAGCAACAACAGCCACAGTAGCACTATCAATAACTATTACTATATCGATGGGTCACCTTTGAGGAAGCGGAACCTCTTGAGGAGTCCAGAGACGACGAAGGAGTCACAGAGATAGAGCAGCAGGCCGCTGAACACCAGGCCCTGGTGGTCCAGGTTGGTGGAGTGTGGACGAGAGTTGATGTAGCACACAGAAACCTGTGGGAAAACAGAAACAGCTTATCTTTTAGATTACAGTTAATGAAACAACCATTATGAAACTGTAATGATCCCTGTGGGGAGTCATTAGGGCCGCTGCAGAAGCAGAGAGTAGGATATAGGTAAGAATGAGACTTAGAGATTATTGAAGATAATACAAGTAATCCCACTGATCGAACGTATTGATAATACAGCAAGTAGATAAAGGTAAAGTGTCTTCATTGACAGATTTACAGGTTGAATTGGGTGTGGAAGTGTGCAACACAGGTTATTCCCATTATAGAGGAAACAAAAATACAAGAAATGTGTCTAGGTGTGCAGATATGCATTGTAACTATTCACTAGAGTTACTGATAGAGGTAACGTACAGAAATATGTGAGATGTGCATTGTCAGCTTTCACCTTATATACACAAATGAGTCTTTAGGGGCAAATATGCATTATTAGCATTCATCATATACAAGATATGTACAGGAATATGTACAGGTCATGTGCATGGATGCAGATGAGAATTTTCCAAGCCAAGCAGATAGAAGCATATTGTCAGTGTCAGGTGAAAACCTTCTGACATGCTCCTCCATGGGTTGAGAAAATTCTACCAAATTCTTCTAACCTTTTCAAAACCAATTTTAAACTCAAAAAGCATGGTTGTCAATGTGAAACAAGGCTGTTTTTTCTCTGTTCCTGAAAGGCTGACATTTTGGAGATAAAAGGTTTTCACCCGACAACAGCGAAATGTTCAAAAATACGGTGACATAATGTACAGAAATGTGTCCAGAGCACATTACTAACATAAAAAACAGCACCAGCTATCCAACAAAAATCTATTTTTAAATAATTTGGCCTCTTCAATATTCCTGTCTCAAGTTAGAATAGTGCTTATAGTCTCCTCTCTCTCTTTTACCTTTATCCCCCAGGGAGCTCTTACCTCTGGGCCGATGTTGAGGTAGCTGTCGATGGACAGAACTGGGTTGTTTCTGTTCTGCACAGCCTTGGGAAACAGTCTGTGGCTGCAGCTCTGCAGGAACTTCTCCAGCAGGAACTGGGCCGGGGCAGCCAGGAGGGTCTGCTCGCTGTCTGGGGCACACACATACTGGGACGGGCTGATGGGAGCCGGGTTTTCCATCTCCTGGAACGAGATACAGCAGTTTAGTGTTTGGTAATGTTTCAAGCATGCAGTACACTAAATAGATCAGGTATATTAGAAAAAGCTGAGAAGTCACTGAAAGGCTTAGGACCTTTTGGTGGTTTTGTAACTGAAATGAATGAAGGTTTTGAACCCATGGCATTTAAGTGATGACACTATGGGGAGAAGTGTGAACAAAATGCCCACCATGAGTTTAGGTTTGACGAGGAAATCTTTGTGCCCCCCAACTGGAATGTGTTTCTTCATCAGGCTGAAGTAGTTGAAGCGACACAGCAGCAGGCCGCTGCAGTTCGCCCTCAGATTAAAGTCCACCTCCTCACAGCTATACCTGCACATAGACATAGAAAATGGAAAATGTCAAAACATGAAGATGATGGATTGCACACATCACCGACTGACTGACTCACTCCTCTGCTGACTTACCGATTGAGGTCATACTGAACGTTTTGTGTCAGGTCCACATTCAGCATAACAAAGTCGTGGAGGTGACATCGAGAGAAGAGCTGGCTGGTGGGCTTGTGAGAAAGGCTGCTGCTCCACTTGCGTGTGCCGCACATGGCGTATAGGGAGATCTTAGGTGTGGCCTCCATATGCTGCAGGACTGTCTTCAGAGACACGTTGCTGTAGGTTGGGCCTCCTTCTGATGTCTCACTGTGAGAGGGAGGACAGGGTAGACAAGCACGAGATTAGCCTTGTCTGGCAGTATGCCTTAAAAATCCTAATCTTACCTATATAGGAAATGACAGGGAAAAAGCAGCATATGTTTAATTTTCTTCAATTTGGGTATGTCTTCGTATGTGTTTATATGCAGTTGTAATGTCCAGAATGTGTGAAACCAACTACATCAGCTGACCTCTCCTGAGCAAATAAAGGTGGGAAAATTTTTTTATAATGTGTAATTTATGACTCTATAAATCTAATATATAATATATAATCTAATAAGGGTGGCAATAGTTCAATGGTGTGAATATGAAAAACTGCATGTGAAATGAGGCATCGCTGAAAAAAAGCATGTGTGTTCAGTAAATCTCCCCTGAGTAAATAAAGATAAATATAAACAATCAAACCAATGAACACACTACCTGCAGTCTGGTGGCTGGTGGGTGTTCCACAGCACACACGAGTCGTCCATCATGACGATGAAAGGCCAGACGTCTTGCCTCTTGACACCTTGCTCCTCCAGACGGTTCCTCTCCAGCTCCAGGTTGTGGTATGACAGCTCTTTGATCATGAAGCGAGCGGCACCTTAAACAGACACAACATAGTTTAGTGTTGCTTTGATTATTGGCAAACATTCCTACTTCACAGAATAATACTTTTATTAGGATGCACTGGTAAAGGCGGCATATGTATCATTCACCAAGAAGCCCTTATTTAATTAACAGTAAACCTACAATCTTCTTCCACCAAAACACACCATGGCAAGTGGTAATAAGCAGGGCAAATCTATTTAAAAATTTGACATTTAATTTTAATAAGTGCTGCTTGGTGGAGCTTATGTATGCCAAATGTATCAGTGTACCCTAACAATTTGGAAAAAGACGAAACTGATGTTCCGTGAGGTACATACTGGATGTTTGCAGATAAGCAAACAGCTACATTAAACTTTCCAGACTTCACAGTGGAGCTTGACTTGACATTAAAAGAAGACAAACAGAGCGATGTGTATTGGGTCTAGTCTGACCAGAGATATTGCTACTTTGTCTATGGAAATGTGGCCTAGAAGCCACAGGTGGCCTGGCTGACGCTACATCCTTTGTAGGTGAAAGGTCACGTTAGAGACAGGGTCAAGGCTTAACAGCAGGAAAAACCTTTTGACCATCTTGATTGTGACTTTGTTCTGAAGCAGTTTCACAAGAAATCTCAGACATTTTAATGGATGCCCCACAACAAATGAATTGGAAAACAACAAGCTCTGTCCTTCCAAGGACAGTGAGCTCCAACTCAGCCTTTTATCTAATAAACTGCATTATTTTTTATCCTTTAACTCTCTGACCTGTCGCCCTGTTAAGTGCCAGCAAATTAGTTTACTTACACCCCATTCAGAAAGGCAGCACACCTGATTGGCTTAGTCACAAATCAGACGACTGCGCTGTAGGTGTTTTCATTCATGATGGCTCTCTCCCATTGGCTATAATTACGTTTAAACTTTTACCTGCTGTGTACTGAGTAACGTGACTAACTGTAATAAAGATATGTCCTTAGTGGCTCACACGCTGTTATAAATCCCTCAGTATCGGCAGAGAGAGATAAGTCACTGGGCGAAGCAGCATACTTAGTCCAGCATACTTTCATAATAAATATAAAACAGTGACCTTTTGCATCCAGTATAAAACACAGCAGAGATTTAGGTTATTGTGTTTGTTTGACCTAACAATAGAAATGACTAGGCTGCGAGTGAGCCAATGGCAATTCAATTGAACCAGTATATATAAGCTGCTCACCAACTCCAGCACTGTTGAACATGGCAGGCAGGACCAGCAGGATGTGGTTGGGCCAGTACTTCCTGTAGTGGGGCATCTCATATTGCTTGACCACCAGGATGTGCAGATGAGTGGCGCCCTCCATGGCGTGGAATATGTTGAGCAGGCCGTGCTCCTGGCGTCCCGTAGTGGGGGTGAAGATGGGACTCTTCAGCAGGTCGGGGTCCTGGAGACAGACAGAGAGAAAGAGAGATTCAGCTGATAGAAGAGTAAAGACTAGAATTATTCAGAAGATTAATTTCTGTTGGATGGCTCAGCTTTACAAGCCCACCCTCTGTAAACATACACACCCACGCACAAACACAGATACACCCATATACACTACCAGTCAAAAGTTTGGACAGACCTGATTGAATGTACTATGTTTTTCATTGTCTTAAAGGCATTTTGATCTAAAGGCTTATGCTTAAATGCTTGAAATGTATTTCTTAGACAAATATAAATAGTGAAGTTGATGCCTATGTATGAATTTCTTTCCAAAGCCTTTGCCTTTCCATCAAGGCAAAGGGCGGCTACTTTAAAGAATCTAAAATATAAGATCGTTTTGATTTGTTTAACACTATTTTGGTCACTGCATAATTCCATTTGTGTTATTTCATAGTTTTGATGTCTTTACTATTATTCTAAAATGTGGAAAATAGTAAAAATAAAGAAAAATGTGGTGTGTCCAAATTTTTGACTGATAGTGTATATACTGTACATATACACTCACCGAGCACTTTATTACTAATACTGGGTAGGTATCAGCTTTCAGCTCAGTGTCAACCGGCTACCAAAGTGACATCCGCCTCAAGATTCGACGTGTTGCATTCTGAGATGCTTTTCTGCTCACCACAGTTGTAAAGAGGTTATCTGAGTTACTGAAGCCTTTCTGTCAGCTCCAACCAGTCTGGCCATTCTCCTCTGACCTCTCTCATCAATAAGGCGTTTCCGTCCTCAGAACTGCCGCTCACTGGATGTTTTTTGTTATTTGCACCATTCTGTATAACCTCTAGAGACTGTTGTGCGTGAAAATCCCAGGAAATCAGCAGTTTCAGAAATACTCAAAGCAGCCCGTCTGGCACCAACAGCCAGTTTTTCCCCATTCTGATGCTTGATGTGAACATTAACTGAAGCTGCTGACCTGTATCTGCATGATCTTAGGCATTGCACTGCTGCCACATGATTGTCTGAATGGATAATTGCATGAATAAGCAGGTGTACAGGTGTTCCTAATAAAGTGCTCGGTGAGTGTATATACATTGAACCAACCTTGGTGGAGACCAGGGGCAGGCGCATGCTCTCCAGGTGGCTGCCCTGCTGGCTGAAGACAAAGTGCTGCTCCTTGGCTTTTGGAATGATGAAGTGGAGCTGGACCTCCTCGCCCAGCATGGAGGAGCAGAAGGTGAAGGCATGGAAGGTGCACTCCGACAGCTACAACACACACACACACACACACACACACACACACACACACACACACACACACACAACATGCATTATTAACACAGAGAGATCACCATGAAGCAGCACTGCAGAGAGTAAAAAGCTTTCATGTTGGAAATGTCAGCAGGTTTCAAAGTGTTTTGACAGGTAAGCATATATGTATGTTCATTTATAATAAAGGGAGCACACGTTTGAACTTATTCAACCCGAAACAAGACAACAGATGAGTATGTCAGATTTTTGGAGTGATATAAGCCTGTATGCTGCACTCACCTGTGTGGCAGGACTGGCTTCACAGTAGTGGTGACACTGTTCACAGTGATGAAAGGCGTTGTGGGCGGCAAACCTACTCAGACGGATGGACTTGGTCTCTCTTTTGGCTGGCGTTTGGCTCTCTCCTTCTTGTTTAGGATATGCATCTATGAAATACAGAACATATTCATAGTTTAAGGTAACATTAAATAAACATCTTACATCCCTGTCATAATTAGAATAGTATTCCCAGATTAAAATGTTTAACTCAGTGACTGCCTCTGTTGTGCGTCTACATATTTCTGCTGACCTTTCAAGCACTTTGGCATCTTGTCAGTGTAAACAGGGCTGGCCTTCCTGAACTTCGGCTCCCGGGGGAAGGGGTCAAAGGGCAGCTTGCGAATGTCCTCAACGTCAGGCCACTGGACGCTGACTGGGGTCAGAACCTCTGACGTTTCTGGAGATTTGAAGAACATGAAAGCATGAGAACTGAGATTGAATCACTGCCAATCTATTATTTAGGATGTTCTTGATCGTATATGGGATGTATTAAACAGCACATGAAGACCAAATAAAGGAAACAGAAAGTCCCAATGGTCCTCACCTTCCTGAACCTCTTCCTCATCGTACACATCCACCTCCAGCAGTCTGATGAGCATGCGAAACAGGATACGCAGAAACTGCAGGTAGGCACCTGTTTTTCCCACCTAGCAAAGGAACAAAGATCAGTCCTGTAATGCTGCAGGGACACGTACATCGAGGGCTACACGATTAATGGCATGTCACGATTTTAGTTTCCACAATTATTCATCATCGAATATTGGCATATCAGCCATATTGAGGCATTTTGTTTCATTTACAACACCAGCTACAGCTGAAAATTTTCAAGATGTTATAAAATATAAATATATATAAATATAAAATGCAAAAAATGCTACAAATCAACACCTTTTCCTTTACAATTTTTACGCAATAAATAATGTTCCTCCAATTATCGCAACTGATCAGGATTCTAATATCTAGCAAAATTATCAGGATTTTTTATTTTAACCATAATTGTGCAGCCCTCGTTACATCCCATATTCACTTCAGTTTTTCATGCCTCCTCTTTTTATCTTTGTTCTTTATGGTTTGATATTGCCTTGCAGATTCATCTCTATATGGGGATATGTGATACAATCATCCAGATGAAGCATTTTAGTAACACAGAGGGGGAGTTAGTATTTGTGTTGTGTTACCTGTGGAGGCCCGCTGAGCAGCAGGCGCCGTGGGTGCGGTACAGGGGGAGCTTCATAATCCGCATGATGCTGCCTGGCGATGGTCCACTGGCGGTAGAACATGCTCCGCTCCGCCCCCTGGAGGCTGTGGGTGATGAGGGGCCTCAGCGGGCTGCTCCACGCCACATCGGCGTGAGGCAGCAGGGAGAAGGAGCTCAGCTGACTCCCCGACTCCCCGGCCAGCAGGTTGTACGCCGCCCGCGACATGATGACCGTCCGCGGCGACACTCGAGCGGGCTTCGAGTCTCGAGCGCACTGCGTGGACTGGCTGGGCCTCTGGGTGGAAGAGGAGGACGGGGAGGAGGAGGTAGAGGAGGAGCTGGAGCAGAGGGAGGGAGGGGCCTTGGAGGCTTTGGAAGGATGGGAGGAGATTTGGCTTCCCAAGAAATCACACTCCTGTTTGAACCCTTGTGTTACTGTGCCCTCGTCTCTGGTGATGGCACCCTCGGGTGGGCAGGAGGAAGTGGAGGGCTTCTGGGAAGAGTCGGCAACATCAGATGAACTGACGCCATTCTCTGCCAAAGAGCCTGGGTGAAGAGAACGAGACGTGAGAAGAGATGTTAAGAATCGGTTACATACTTGGCATTAATACAAGCACGATAAATGCAAGATAAATACAAACAAAGATAATCTGCAAGCTACCAATTAAAGGTGTCACATGTAGCATTTTTAAACATCAACTATAATTACCTTAAACAAAGAAGACCATGATCAAGACAATTGGCAGCCTCTATCTCATTGCAGCGGTACTGTTAGTGTTAGTGTTTCTCAAAATTAAGACCACATTTCCCATAAATGCCGATAACGGCCCTTGATAACAGCCAATATGCATTCTGAAGCTGAAACTATGCCATTAGAATAGTTGAGCTGGAGTCCAGGCTGCCAATCTTCTTCCCAATGGTCTTGTATGTGGTGATTTATTGATATTAAAATATACACATAGCACTTTTGCTTTGACCTGTGTATCCCAGGTCAGGGACTCACCGGAGGTTCTGGTTGCAGCACTGCCATTGCTCTGCGGTCTTTCCAGCTCTTCTGCATCATTTGAGCTGGTGGCCTTCTCTCCCTCTGTGTCCCGGGGGGCCATGGCCTTCTTGGGCTCCTGGACCACGCCCATGGACACATAGGTGCAGGCCAGACCCACCTCCTGCTCCAGGGCCGTACGCGTCAGGTAGCTGGAGTCGATCAGACGCAGGTCGCTGTATTTCAGAGACCTAAAGGGGCAGAATGGCAGAACGTGAGGAAGAAGATTCAGAATGAGAACTACTTTCTTTCACCAAGTACAAATACATTTAACTTGGTTTATTGGTATTAATTTGAAAAGTTACCCAATACAGGTTTGACACACTAGATGCAGGACAAAATGTATCAGTACTTCACTTATAGTGCAGAGAAGACATACTGTGTGAATGACGTGTAAAACAAATGAGCAAAACATGATAACATGAGCAAAACAGCATCGAACTATTCTGTACATGAAACTATAAGATGAGTATCAGGTTTGATTCGTGTTTGTGGATTGTGATGTAAAATATGAGACTATGGCACCTTGGGAAAGTCTCTCCAAGAGGGTCTTTCCCTGTGAGGATGACGATGCAAGGCAGCCCCTCCAGATCCTCATAGGTGTGCGGCACCCAGTCTTCATTCTCACAGCCGCGCCATGCCTGCAGCAAAACACAACACACATCTATTACATTAATGTGTCTTTATCAAATATCGGATATCAACCAGTCTTGTGGTCCACTACCGATATGCAGAGGTTCCTTCCTGACCGCACCTACATAAAAAGTCTATAAAATCTGCAATGATTTTTTTTTTTCTTTCCAGATTTTATTCATGAATTTACTTGCTCAATGTTTCTATGTAAATTGATTCTTCATTTATAGGCAGTAATCTATCAGAGTTTCCACGTCATTAAATAGGTGGGGCGAGTCTCACTGCCTTAAAGAACTACTAACCCTAAAAAAATTTAATTATTATGAATTTCAGTGGCGATTTAGTGTCCCATGATGGTCTAAATGCTGTTTCAGAGGCTTTTCCATCCTTAGAAGAATACAATTCTGGAGGAAATGCTTAATACATTTTTGGCATGGAAATGGAAACATTTTAATATTGAAAACTGGCACAAAATATTGGCCATCTGCAGCTTCAGTACAAAACTATCAGTATCAAAAATCTCAAAAACTCATATGGCTCAAAAAATGTCTTTTCCAATGAAATTAGTGCTTCACTCATGGATCTGATTTCCTTATCACATCTTGTTTGAGAAGACCTCAGTAACTTCATAAAAAACATATATTACAATTTTTAGGAGAACACACAAGCGTGAAGTGATTAATGTCCTGTGTGTGTCCCATCAGAAGCCAATTTCACATGGTGATGGTCTCTGGTATCCTATCTGCTCACCCTGAGGCGGCTGATGAAGTTTCTGGGCAGGTTGAGTTCGGAGGCGGGGCTTCCCAGCAGCACGGCGAAGCAGAACTGCAGCCCCAGCTTGTCCCTGACGTCCTCCAGCCGCTCCCGGGCCAGCATGGCCAGCTGCAGCGAGGGGACCCGCACCAGCAGCATGTGGCCCCTGCCCTGGGACCCCTCCCTGCCCGGGGCGCTGATCAGGTCCTCCACCATGGCCAGGGTCTCTGGGGTGATGTGGTCTCTCAGGGATGGGGAGGAGGTCAGTGCCATCATGGCCTCGGTGTACTGCTGGATCAGCAGGTAGCTGCGGATCACCATGCTGTGGAGGTGGGGATGTCTGGGATATAAACAGGAGAGGTTGTTAGTCAAGGTGTTTTTGGAGATTTCTAATTTACGATGGTAATGAGTCATTCAGTCTATGAGTCATTCAGCTGGTTCAAGAGGTTTGAAACTTTTGAAACAAGTTGAAAAACCAGATAAAATAATCTGAAAGCCTATACCTTGGATAACAACTAGTGATTTTTCAGTGACTTCTCCATACTGACCTTTCCAGTAAGGTATGGACCATCTTCTCGAATGCATCATCGCAGCGCAGAATGGGGCTGGCCACACCCCACTGCAGGGAGCTGCTGTAGTCCCTCAGGCCAAAGTAGACCAACTCCTTATGAGACTGCTCCCCCTGCTGGAAGACAGCGAGACACCATGACCAACTTCTCAGAAAGACTTCTCCACATGCATGAATCTTAGTGAATAAGATAATGGGAATAGCTCAAGATGAGATGTACATTTGAAACCTGCAAGCTCTTTAAGTGGAATGAAAAACTGTCTGTAAACTGTAAAGATCTGTAAATCTTCCGTTACTTTACTTCTTCTTACTACTTCTTCTTCATCTTAATCTCAATCTTAATGTTAGTCATTAAAATAGTCTATTCATTTACACAATCATGACACTGTACCAAATCCACTATTTATATTTGATTATTTCATGGAGTGTTTTCAGAAGGGCAAAATAGCAGTGTGACTTATTATGTACACACATATCCAAAAACTTTTCATTTGATTTGAAAGTTGAGAGAATGTTGAGACACAATGTGATTGCATTTGTCATCTATAGGATTTTATGTAGTGTTAAATGCAGCTCGGTAAAATGATGACAATGAATAAAATAGCATGGCCTAAAGCCTCACTGAGGGATACTGCTGGGAAATGTCTTCAAGTGAATAAGTTGTTTTATATACTTATATACTAGAACAGTGGATAGTATTAACCCTAACCCTTATTTTTTAATATAAATACAATTACAACCAAGCATCTAATGAACTAAAACCATGGCAAAAACAATTGATTACAGTCTGATAGTGTTGATATGTATCATGGGTGAAATGGATCCTAAAAATATTTACTAAACAGTAAATATTGCTTCTCTCAAGCAGCAATGAAGAAGTGCCCACTTGCCCTCCTGTTTATGTAATTGCGGATGAAGTCCACCAGGTGGAGTAGCTAAACCGAGGCTGTTACATACTGGCTTCTGCACGCCACTAAATGATGGGGAGGTTTAACAAATCTTACAACTTACAACAAATTTTCTAAATAGAAAATAGAAATAGAAATAGCATTTCTATTTCTATTTACCCCCTTCATCAGGCGGCTTTGTTGGCCTTCTCTTAGACGCCCAGAACCCATGGGCCTTTCTAGTGTTAGGAATACTCACCAGACTCTCGTTGGAGGGCCAGTGAACTTCGTTGTGGATGCTAATGCGGGACTGGCGGGTCTGCAGGGTGAAGGGGAAGCAGCTGACCTGCAGGACCACCAGGTTCATGGCGTCCAGGACTTCCTGGCAGTTGACCACCCTGTCAGCCAGACCCTGCAGCTCCCCGTGACACACAGAGCCTGACAGAGCGCTGCAGATGCAGAGGGGGGATGAAGTGTGTGAAAGGTGTGACTGATGCAGTAGATTCATGAATAGGGCCTAGCATAGTTGCAAATGACATAGTCACAATTCAGGTGGGAAGGATCTGTTTTGTTTTATTATTCCCTTGTCAACATTCCTCTAAAATTCAAGGTTACATAGATATTTTCTGTTATGTGTTTTCTCTTATTAGCATCTCTCTACTCTGAACTGCTCTTTAATCAAAATGTAAAAAGGACAAGGCTAGATTTGTAGCCAAAACAACTCAAATTTTTTTTCCACAGCTAACAATGATCAAAAGTGCAAAACAATGTCCGAAGTGAGACTTCCAGTGCTGCTATGGTCGTCTTACCTTGTGAGGTCGACGTGCGAGTTGTCGTGAATGAGGACAAACAGGGTGTAAGGGTTCTGCTTGACTTTCCTCATGAAGGCTTCCATCTTGGCATGGACGTCTCCGTCCAGACGCACCACGTACTTGTCTGACTTCTGGTGGGCTGAGGAGGCGTCCTCTATCCCCAGGTCCACAAGCACTCCTGACAGAAAAAACAGGAACCATGAATGAATGAATGTGGATGAGGTTTTGTTGTTTGATTATAATCTTCTTGTCACCTCTTAAAAGTCACAATGAAATTAAACATGACTGTTTCTCCTTGTTAGCTAATTTTCCATGTCATAATATACATCTATTTAACAATAAATGGAAAAAAAAAAAAAAGTTATTTTATTGTATTTTTACATCAAAATCCCATTACATTTACTGCCTGGAAACAGTGTATATTTATTGGTTACTTGGTGTCGCAGCAGGCGTACATAAAAATTACAACCAATAAAACCATTACAGATTAACAATCCCACCTCTCCACCACTCCCATCAAATAAAACTGTTGTTCTCTCCTTAACTGATCATTTACACTTTTGAATGATGCTTCCCCACATAATTTCCCGCCCCAATAGCCTGTTTCAACAGAAAATCCATCAAATTACGGAAGCAAGATGCTTTCAAAATGCAGTTTCATTGTGACTTTAAAAAGGCATTATGTAATCTATGGGGTCTCTATCGTTGGCAAGTAGGAGTTACAACAACATTGATAGAACGTATCTCCTCCTACACAATCTAACAGTATAACAATTCAATTACAATATAACAACAATATACCTGATTGTCGGATGCGCTGTGCAGTCTGGTGCACCAGAATATGAGAGGGCGGGACCAAGATAAGGAAGTCCACCTTGCAGAAGCGTCCCAGGTCGAGGCTCTGGCTCCCTGAGTCGGCGATGGCGCAGACCTGGGAGAGCAGGCTCCGCGCCACGCTCAGCTGGGGCGGGTAGATCTGGAAGACCTCGCTTAACAGCTCTGTTACAGCAAGACGTAAACGGAGAAAATCAAGGTTGAAGCATCAATATAATGGTCAATATAATGGAGGACATGTTGAGCAGTTTGCAATTCATCTACCCACATTCTAACTAAAATGGTTGCACAGTGTTTCATAACAAGCGCCTCCAGTGTGACAGCTGTTTTCAGTGTGGAGAATGATACTAACAATAAAACAATATTGCTGAGAATATATTGACTGTTAAACTGAATGGGTTTTTGAGGGGATTGTCTGTTCTACTGCCAGCTAATAGAGTTAAACCTGCAGCTTTTCTCTAATAAGTGACAGAGACGGTTCTGAGTGAAAGAAGACTATGGCCAAGGTCCAAAATTAACACCTGCTAAGTGCCAAATGACTGTAAAAATTGTGGCAGATAAAATCAGTGAAGATCACACCATGCTGGCAGATAACATTTTGAAACGCTAACATTTTGATGCCTTGGTAATATACAGTCTGTGGTCTTTACCTCGCACTTTGTCTCTGTCAATCAGGAGCTTTGTATGAAACAGTCACCTGATTGGCTGCCTGATTGGCTGCTCTACACAAAGTGGTAGCATCTAAACCTCTGCAAACTGCCAGGATGGTTAACTAGCCTAATGTTACTTGAGTATTAATATAAATATGTGAAATATTCTGGCTTAAACAGAGTGTCTGTGTGTGTGTGTGTGTGTGTGTGTGTGTGTGTGTGGGTGGGAGGTACACTTCAAAGTGCTCTCTTGTAATTTGAGTTCTGTTGTACTTCATGATGAATTACAAACTTGACCCAATGTATAAAAGAGGGAGCGAGTTATAAATTAACACACAGTAGCTGATTCTATACATGAAATAGCATTGAAAATGGATAGGATGACATAATTCTATGAAAAATGTACAGTAGTTATTTTTGGTGGTAAAAAGGTCTTTTTTTTTGTTTGTTTGTTTTTTTTTCACTCTACCACAACCTGTCAGTTGAGCCAAACTAGTTAATGTCACACAGTGAGCGTGGTGGAGAGCAGTCTAACCTGTCTCTGAGGGCGGCACCATGCTGGCAGCCTCCTGGGAGTGGATGTGGTCGGTGACATCGCCCTGGAAGGGCTGGATGACCTGGCCCTTCCGTCTGCGCTGGTACCGCACCAGCTGCTTGTCCAGGTTGTCCCCTAGAGAGAGCAGGTCACCATGGTCACGGGCAGACAGACATACAGGCACACAAGTACCACATCCATACACAAATATCCACTCTCATATACGTTCATTATAATAGACTCACACACAAACAGTTATAAACAGAGCTCTGCAGAAATTGTTGTGTGATAAGATGTTCTATTCTACAGCATCATTCATTTTACACCATTATATCATTCAGTTGTAATATAAGATTATACAAGTCACATACATTCTCATTCGTACTGATGCCCCTTTCCACACTTTTTTGAGGTGACCTAGTGATTGTTTTTGTTGTTTTTTTTTGTCCACACAATTTTGTTCCACAATGAAATATCTACAGTTTGAAACAAGTGACCCAACTACCTATTCTTACTAAATGATTCATAACACAAAATTAAAACAAATGACACTTTTTAAAGAACACAGTAACAGTAACGTTTTTTCTCCCACCTGAACACAATGTATGCTCAAATATAACTCTTCAATTACTTTCCTTAAACAAGCAGAACAGAAAAACGGGCACATAAAGCTGAAAAGACCTTTCAGTGGTTTTCCCCTCCAGTCAATTTTATGGACCCAGCACTCACCTAATGAGGTGGTTTTGAAGTGAGATGCCAAGATACTGACTTTCCCAGTGATGAGCTCATAGCTGATCTCCTTCAGAAACTCATTGGTTGTCAGCATGCCTTCAGCTAAGGCCCGTGCTTGGTACTTTCCTGTGTCCGACACATAGGGTTAGATCAGATTATTGCAACTTCAGCATACATACCATGACGTGATAAGGACATAGGCTGACATAGGACAGACATAGGCTGCAACACTCACCCAGAACGAGCACACAGAACTCGTTGCCGCTCATTTTGGAGGCACAGATGATGACCACATAGGTGGGCAGGCACTGCTGGTGCTGGGGTCCCTCACTGAGCGAACGCAGCGACTCAGAAATGCCTTCTCCCAAAGAGTTATGGGTAACCAGAACCTGGATGCTGCCCCCAGAAACACTGGCTTCCAGCCGAGCCAGCCAGGGCAGCTGGGCCGGGGAGATGGCGGGACCCCCGGGACAGCACAGCATGGCCTTCAGCACTATCTGCTCAAACTCCTCCCGCAGAGGAATCTGCTCTGCGCCTGCAGGAGAAAACACAAAAGATTAGCACATGAAAGACTCTCAAACCTTGACTTTCCCACTGTGGAAATTCTGGCTCTGAGGGGTCATTTCCTCGAAGGACATTCAGTAATTCACCTCAATCGGAATACAGAAGCTTACATGTGTAACTGTGAATACATACCAAGTAGGAATGGTACGATATGCTTATCTCACAATACGATATGATATGCAATATGGGGTTCACGATTCGATAAAACGATACAATGTAATAAATAAAAGTAATAAATAAAAGTTCAATGACAACAAAGTATGACAGAACTATATTTATTTCTGACCCACAAATCTTTCTACCAATGGCATTGGCTTGCTAGAATGTAAACAACAATTTAAAAATGTAATTAAAAAGTGCAAATAATATAATTTTGATGGAGAACTTGTGAAATCGTGATGAGCAAGACGTCTTATTTGTGATTACTACAGTAGAATAAAATGTAGCTAACGTAGTCATCCACCCCGCTATCCTGTCTGTTTGATATTTAGAGTAGGGCAATGTTTCAGCAGAAATGTGGAGGAGGAGGGAGGTTTCTGTGTGTTTGCACTTTACCTAAGCGTGCAAGATACTGTAAGGTGAGCAGAATCATTGTCTCCACGCTGAGCAGCTGGCTGCTGTTGAGGCCCAAGTTCTCCAGGGTTTTCTCCGTCAGCTGGCTGCTCTTATAGCAGCTGACCAGCAGGGGCTCACCACTATGTCCCCAACATTCCCGTAGAAATAGGGTAAAGTGCCATGCCCTGCAAAGAAAAGTCACCCATAAGACAGTTAGTGTTGAATGTACATGTGACAAGCCATAAGCAGGAATTTTGTGGACCTACACTCAGTTTACCCATTTTTATTTGCAGAATAAGAGTTTAACGATCGTTTTAGGGCTGACACTGATATTTATGAGGTAAATTCATAATATAATAATATATTCATATTCATATATTCATTCATAATAACATCTTAGTAAATGCTATCAAACGGATGCAAGTTATATGATAATAGGTACTTTTATAGAAAAAAGCATAAATTAATGCTGAACATATAAATTAATTTGTGCTTGTATTAGTAGTTGTTTGCCCCACTGGGGTCATAGTTTACCCAAATTTTTATTTACCACTACAGCACTGACTGTGAAGCTCTGTAAGCTGTTCCTAGGTCTCTACACAAGTGCTCTGTCATGGATTGATGTTGTTCTAACAATCCCTGCAAGACGATGCTCATTTTCCAGTATCAGTCATCAGGCAAAAGAAGCTAAAAGAAGATCGTACCGATGAGGATGACAGGACGAACTCCTGAAGTGTTGAGCAGGTTGTCGGGGACGATGACCGTCTCTCCAGCGGTGACGGGCTGCGGCTGAATGACCCCCGCTACTGGTGGCTGAGGAGTGGACATGGCTAGCACAGCGCCTGGGCGAGAATACAGGAATGCCTTGTCAATACTAGGATTAGTCTGCAGTCACACAGCAGCTTTGCCCAAGTCAAAATAAATAGTGTGGTTTTAAGATTGTATCATTTTTACATTAGACAGAAAACATTGTGATTTGTATTTGCGGATGCTGTAGCGTGGTCATAGAAACGCTGCGCAGACAGCCATCTAAAAAAAAAAAAAAAAAAATCAGGACAGCCAAGTAATTTGAAATGACGGAAGAGGGATATAACCACAGTCTGGCAGAGATCTTCTACAATGATGCAATTTCTGCAACAAATTCTCTGGCCATATCTCCATGGAGATGCTGGGTGAATCATCCCTAACAACAGAGGATGTCGGATGTGGCGTCCTCATCCCAAAATGAGGGGGAGGGAGGCTTAGAGCACCAAGTGTAGTCAACAACACAGCCTATGCTCCCAAGGACACAGAAACGCACACACACACACCCACACATGCAGTATGTACATATACATATACATATACACAGCAAATTGAGCTAAAAGCAGGCACATGACATAAGAGGGTCAATTTTCAACATTGTTCACACTGACTCACGCAGAGTACATTATGGCTTATAGAGCCTGAGTTCAGTCTGCGTTCAGGAACTGACCTGGAGAACAGACTATTGGCCGGATGGCTGGAACGGGGACGGCTGTCGGTGGGACAGGCACCATCGAGTTCGGGTGCCAACTCCGGTGGCGCTTCTTCGGAGGGCCGGAGTTCATGGCAGAAGAGGCTAAAACAGATGACAGATAAAACATGGTCAAAACAGAAGAAAGAGCAAAAAATCAAAATGATTCTGCTATTAGATATCATGCATTTCCACATAAGTTGCTCAAGGTTTTACTGGTCCAACAATAGAGCAGGACTGACCTGGACTGTCTCCTAAGTCAGCGCTGCGAAACCCCTGGCCCTGAGGCCCTAAGGAGACCTGGGAGGGGCTCAGTAAGGGAGGACGCCCATCAACACCCAGGCCATTCACCGGCCCATTCACCCTCAGAGCTGTGGGCACTGGACACACACACACACACACACACACACATAGACACACACACACACACACACACACACACACACACACAGGCACACATGCACACGCATACATGCATTAACATAAACACCAAAAATGGTTAAGACTATATATTTCATGATTGAAAACAAATTGTTAGCAGATGAATCCCTAGATTGTGAACAGTGATCTGGAAAAATATTTTGAGAGCCAGAAAAACCCCCAAAAAAAAACGCACAGACCCACAAATAAACATGAAAAATATGAAAGGTATTTGGATGTTTGTCTACAGAGACTGAGCCATAAATAAAAATGAGTCAGTACTAACACTGAGTAATTGATTTCCTATAGTCGAATGGCTATTGTCAATAAGCTGATGGGGCGTTTTCCAATCTCATATTCACTGTGTATGCATTACACTAAAACATTGATCGTTATGTGTAGCCCTTGCTTGTCAATATCACAACCTTGTAAATGGGCTAATGGATAGCAAAGCCTTAAAAAGTCATTACAGAATTCCTTCCTTCAGTATTGATCAGTGTATATTTGCAAGTGTGCATGCATGCACATGTGTTTGTGTTTTTGTGTATATATGAGCACATTATGAGTGTGCAAAGATGCTCACATACAAACAGACAACAGAGGTTAATCTTGGCTCCATGGCCAGCCACAGCTCCATCTGCCTTATGCGAACCCACGTAAACAATCCTGTAGCTAAGCAACACTTTTCAGCAAGCAGGCAAGGCCGTGTAAGTGTCACTGACATGAAGGCGAAGGCTTATCAGCATCTAAATCCACACTAATACCTCTGTCAAAGCCTAGATGCAACCAATAATATGTGAGAGTCACTCGCAATTTAACTATGTGGTCATAAGAAATCACATGCGTTTTTCTTTTTTATTTTATCTACCTGGGAAGATTAATAATATACCCACAGTAAAGTACCAGAGGGTTGAATATTAGCATAGCACCAAAATAATAGTCTAAACTGAAAAGGTAAAGACAAATTGGTCGACTGATAAACCAGTGCCAAGCTATAAGTTGTATTGAAAAAGAGCGTCACCTATTGGTAGACTCTTGGTCCCTGGTGTGGAGGCCAGAGGTTTGAGGAAACTGCAGTCCCTGCCCAGGTCCTGACCTCCAAAAAACACTGAGGAGGCTTGAGTAGTTCTGGTGGGAGGAGAATCTGGAGGGAGAAACAAGAGATGGACATTCAGGAGGATAGTATCAAAACACAGACAATACCCCATGCCACCTGTCCACCTGTCTACCTGTCCACTAACAACTGTGGCTACAAATCTGTGGGATGAGGTTAAGTTCAAAACTCAAACTACAACCTCAACAACCGTGAGACTTAACAACGCCCACCATCCCTCTGTCCGGTCACTGCAGCCCTCACGTTGCTATCAAACAAATCGCTAATGCTAACAAACCATCTGTTTCTGTATCCCATGTCAGTTACACAATAGCAAATAGATGATAATGCTCCTTTTCACTAAAGAGTGCTAGATGAACAAAGTAATTTGGCGTAGAAGAGGAAAGGGGGATATTGTGGTGTCCAGTCTCTCTGCCTCCTACGTGAGTGTGACCGCCGTCTTCTGGGAGCAGGATGTACCTCAAGGTCGTAGTCAGGAGACAGCAGGCAAGAGTTATGCCAACAATGAGCCCTGCAGCTCAACTGCCTAACACATTAACATGTGAGATCACTGCTGACAGGCTCTGAAAGCTTCCAGGTTCAGAACAAATCAATACCGTAAGCCCCAGAGTGCTTTTTCAATCAGAGAAAGAACTGGTGCTCTTGTTGTGTGAGGTCAGTGAGGAACAAGATCTGCTTGAAGAGCTGCAGAATCTGTTTAATATTCATATGATGTTGAGCATGAAGTATGGCCAGAGGCCTTTATTTACCTCAACAAAACAGAGCATCAGGCTTTTATTAGAGACAGATTATTTATTTTGGCAGGTCCACAGTGCTAGGTGGCTAAAAGTGATATAAATTACCGATATTCTGTGAAGAATTGTGCTGTTCAAATTTATACAATTGCCTTTTTAGGTTAATAGCCTAAAAATATTACATTACAGTGGCAACAAATGTCAGATACTACTACTACTACTACTACTACTACTAATAATAATAATAATAATGAATATGTTTATTATTATACTGGTGGGCTACCAGAATATACTGGTCATCAGTCTTGCGAACAAAGCATCTTTGCATCAAAACCGAATGCCAAATCCACAAAAATGAATTAAAAAAAAGCTCTTTGTCACGTACTGACACACAGGTGCAATGCTATATAGCTATAGTACATACTGGTAGTTGCGTTTGTCTAATGAATTTCGGTGCCACTACCTGTCTCCATGGCAACGAGATAAGCCTGTCAGCATATTCCACTACATGCAACGTCTCTTTTTGGTGATATTTTAATAAATTTTATGAGATTTTAGGCTAATTTTCTGGTAATTCTGCCATATTTTTTTCTGTTTTTTATTGGGGACCAGCCTTTATTTATGCTTACACACAGCTATTGCTAGAGATCCAGCCAATACTTGAGACCAGCTCTTTATTTGAGTTTTACGGTCATTTGGTGCACCAGCCAAACTACTCTTTAGTTTTTAGTATACTCATCTAGCAAAAAAGTTAATTCATGTCAGTCTGTTTTGAACTGGATCTTTAAGTCTTATAACACAGACATCTGTGCATAATTGTGTGCAGAAAGTGCAGAGAATTGTGTTGCACAGTGGTGTGACTGATGTGAGTCTCACCTGAGAGGGAAAAGGGAGAGGAGCTGTGTCCGTTGGTGCCTCCATTTTCCTTGCTGCTGAGAGAGGAGGACGAGCTGGGCTTGGAGGTCGATGCACTGCTGGAGAACTGACGGGTTTTACAGTCTGGGGATCAATGAAGGGGAACGGTTAAAAAAAACGGAACGATAGTGAATTGACTAATTACTGAAATTTCACATCTGGACAGGACACAAACAGTTTGGTAGTCTGATGTGACGTGTATGTAACGGCACAAGATCATCAGAAAAAATCAGTGCATTGTAAGATAGAAGTGTAATATAAATGCAGATTTTAAGACTGGTGGGAGGCCAGGAAAAGTGGTCTGACCTTTCCAGCAGATGAGGGGTCCTTTGCACAGAGCACCCTGTGAATTCTTCACCAGGTAGTATTTTAAGTGCTTCTGCTTCTTGGGCTGGGTGGACAGCTTCAGGTTGATGTGGTTTGAAAACTCAGTGAAGTATCGGAAACCCTTCTCCCCGCAGCCCACACAGTTTCCTGAAAACCCTGGGAGTGACGTAATTAAACAACAAATCAGGATTTTTTTCCAATCAGAATGATATGATACTTATAGTACAGTGTATGGGCAGTAAAGATGCATGCGCACCAAACATGAGATAACTAAAATATGAAAACAGGCTGAAGTACTCAACAAAGAAGGATAATAAGATACTACAGCAACAAACAAATATCCAATCTCTTCCGATGACACATCCTGAAGAATGCCATTGCTAACGTAAGAATAGAAAATATTAATTTCACCGGGATCTTAAAGCGATGATGATAGCTATCTGTCTCCTTCACTTTCATCTCAGACCATGGGAACAGACTGACCTAAAAGTGCATTTTTCCCATT
Source organism: Centroberyx affinis (assembly GCF_046629955.1). NCBI lineage: Eukaryota > Metazoa > Chordata > Actinopteri > Beryciformes > Berycidae > Centroberyx > Centroberyx affinis. The sequence goes on along the minus strand of NW_027282425.1, from coordinate 49,601 downwards.
CTCATCAGGCAAAAAGCGCCGGTCCACGGCACACACCAGGATGTGCTCGGGGACGCTGGGGGACTTGGCGCCGACCAGCTCGAAGCCCGCTGGGACTTCGATGGGCTCCGTTGCTATGGAGACCAGGCGTAGGTCCTTGCCGGCCTGACAGAAACCTGACGAGGGAGAGTTTCAGTGAGAGAAGGAAGCAGTCAAGGTAGTTGAAGGAATAGACCAAGATTTTGGGAGATTGGCTCGGTGGTCAGTTTACCTATTCAGTGATGAGAATATAGACACTAAAATAATCCATGTGTCCCCGGTAGATTGTTTGCTAGGTGCTTCATGCTAACGCTTTAGCATACACTGTGTTGACAGTAGGCGACTAGCATTATCTCAAAAGTGACTAAATTGGAACTAACATTTTAGCATAAACCATGTTAAGTGACTGTATGCAACTAGCATTATCCATAATAGAAAGTCTTATTTCTAAGTCTAATTTAAAAAAATGAAATATAATCTGCTCAATATAGCTGATGTATTTTGGGAAGGTTTATTTTGGGAACTATTTCAGGTGAGCAACCATGTATTCATCCACTGCACAGTGACTTTTAGCTGCACACGCTCCCATTGTCCACCACCTTCAAACACCCTATGGAAACAAGTCACGCTCCAAGTCTTGTGGAAAAAGAGACCCTTCCACAAGGAAAATAGTCCCTGCTAGCTTTTTTTTCTGTCATATTTTGTGTAGATGTTACCAATTGCCACAAAACTGCCTGACTTAGCCTTGTATCATTTAAAGATTACTTACCATTTTGCTTTAGAGCTGCTACAAGTTTTCATTTTCTCATTTTTTAGATAATGCTAGATGCCTATGATGACTAAGCATGGTGTATGCTAAAGCATTAGCATGGAACACCGGAGCACATGATCTACTGGGGACAAACTGATGATTTTGGTGTCCATGTTCTCATCTAAGTTGACCAACGGGCCAATCTCTTAAAAACTCTACTACTAAAAAATAAAAACCCACAGGATAAAGTCACATTAGTACTGCACTGTATGCTAATAGCTGATGGAGGTGATCTACAAACAACATTTAATATTTGTACTTCCTTCTACAGGACTTCTTTGCCCTACACTAGCTTTTACAGGAAGTATGCCGGTCCTACCGTCCAGCGTGCAGCAGCCGTCGGGGGCCGGGGCCTGCAGGTAGGGAAGTGGAGGGCTGCTGGTGTCCGAGTCGTCCTCCTCCTCCAGCTCCTCCAGGTCGTTGGAAGAGTGTCCGTTCAGCAGCTCGTGGCCAGGGGGCTCCGGGCCATGCAGCGACAGGTCCGCCTTCGACTTCATGTCTGATGGACATACCAGATCAGATCAGATCATTTTTACATACTCTACATACTGTAGTTGAAGAGTTTTGATCATATGCCTGAAAAAACTGACACCTGCTCTTACAAAATGATCAGTAGAACAAAATGAAAAGAAATGATAGTACTTATTAAAGCATAGTAGGTTACTAAAGTTTCTTAAATAGGAATATTGAATGATGAAGTTCAGGTAAATTTACTTGTTTTTTTGTATGTTTGTTTTCATTTGATTGTTAAAGGAAATTGATTAAGTACCAATTACTCTTATTATTATAGTCATTATGTTTTGTAGTAGAGCTCTTCACTAAAAATGTAGTTCTATTAAGCAGTCGTAAACCTCTTAACTAAAAGTGATCGGACTGTGAAAGTGTCGTGTTGCTATTTTCCTCAGTGTTGGAATGTACATATTATCTAGTGAGAAATAATGAACCACCTTAATTATACTGCAGCCTATATTCTGACAGTTGATTACTTGTTTAAAAATAGAATTTCTCTGCACAGAGAAGCTCAGCTCCCACCAAGTGGCAATCCCCAGGCACTGCCGCACTCCCGGCACCCCAGACTATTGCACCTAATACGTATTTAATGTATTATGTATGCCTTAATGAGATTCACTGGTGTCAGTGAAGTAATAACCGTGTAAAGTGAAAAAAGAAAATTGTATTCCCCAGTCTCTCTCATGTTCTTTAATCCTATAACAGAGATCACATTTTCTTTCATGCATGGACTTTGCCGATGAGCCTTTGCAGTCAGATGATGTCTGTCTCCTACCTTCCATGTTACCAGGATACTGCTCCGGCTCCAGATAGAGCTGTGTGAAGATGGGCTGTGGATCTCCGCTGCTCGAGCGCAGTGACGCCTCAATAGAGTTGTGGAGAGCCTCTTCGAATCGAGCAGACTTCAGCTGCCCGGCGTATGAATTCCCCATTATCTGTGGGAGCAAAGAGGAAAGAAGAGCTGCATGAAAAAAGGCAGACACTCGCGGTACTGCTCATCTCATTACATTGATTAGTAGCTTACACAAGAACGGCAAGCTGTACAAGACAGCAAAGGCCTTACAGATGCAGGCTGTCTCACACGGTATACACCCACCCACACACACACACACACACACACACACACAGACAATAAATACAATAAGGCTTTGGCATGAACACGATTGCATTGCAGCAGTTAGACTGATATAGAACAAATGACTTTTATATATTGTATAATATAATTTTTTTTTTAATTTTGTGTTACTCCCTTTGTGTTTACAATGTGTCTATTTTTATAGCTTTTAGTTCACTCTAATCTCTCTGTGCTTCTAATGTGTTCTGTTTTTATTGTAAAGCACTTTGTAACCATGAAGGTGCTATATAAATAAAGTTTATTGTTATTATTATTATTATTATTATTATTATTATTATTATTAATAATAATAATAATAATAATAACCTATTTTATAATGTATAATTATAATTGTTTACTGTATGTTTCTATATGTTACTGGTGTTTTCTGTTCTACTCTTTGAGAACAATGTCTTGTTTATTGTTTAATCATATCGCTTGTGGTGTTTTAATGATAAAGGGATTGTGGAATGAAGCAAAACTACTACCCACTATTAGTACTCCTATTACTACCAGTACTACTACTACTTAAAATAATAATACACACACACGCACACATGCACACACACACACACACAACTATTTCTCTCTGTCAGCCCAAACATAATGGCCAAGGCCAATGGCCTTTCCTATTTTTTGCCTCTTTCTTCTTGTGTATGTGTCACCCTGCCTGCCCTGCCCCCGTGCCCCTTCAACCCTCCAACCCCACTATCCACTCTGGGACATCTGCCGGGGGCGGCTGTGTGGGCTGCCTGGCTCTCTGGTGGCAGGTGGCAGCTGGACAGAGCACTACGCATGTGGCCTGGTCACCAGAATGAGAGAGAGAGAAGGAGAGGATGAGTGAGAGAGACAGAGGGAGGGAGAGAGAGAGAAGGAAAGAAAGACAGAGAGAGAGAGAGAAAGAGGGGGGGGGGGGAGAAAGAACGAAAGAAAGAAAGAAAGAAAGAAAGAAAGAAAGAAAGAAAAAAGAAAGAAAGACACTATGCCATGGCGTGATACAGCCAATCATGAAGTGAACTCCATGAACCATTCTTCAATTTTCTTCTCAAAGCATTTCACTATCTCTGTGTATCATACCAAGCAAGTAATCAAGAGTATTCAGCTGTGTGGGATGGGAAGCTGGAAAGCAAAACAATTGTTTTTTGGCTCCTTTCCTGACACATGGTCTTGGCCTGAAATGCCGCCTGTGTTTGTCCTTGAGCTACTTTTGACTGGTGTTGACTAGTGCTGTGGTCCATGTACACAAAAGCAGCAGAGTGGAGGCCCAGGCTGAAGGATTCAGCTGTTTGGGAAAAGATCAGACTCCTTACCCGCCTCTAACTAAGAGCCTGTGCAGCTGTTGGAGCACTTAGATGACAAGCTAATGTGTCCTAGCTTGTGTTTTGACTATGGTGAGTTATACGAGTGCCCCTGAAGCAGGTCCTCCATGGACTGATATATGCACATTAGAGCTGTTCCTATTCTGACACGGCCAATTCTATTTGTGCATTTTTGGGCACATTTTGGGAGGATTTTGGGTGTGCCATCACATGGGCTTATTCAAAAACTTGCGTCCTTTGTTGTTTGTTGGAAAATCGGCTATTGACTTTTTATCTTTTCATGGTTTTCTGCTGAAGCACTGTCTTTAAATACACTATTCATTTTGCTTAGGGTGACAGTGCACAAAGATTGAATTAGAAACGTATCCTTGGGACTTTAACTGGATAAAAACATAAAATATACTTTAAAAAATTTGAAATGATTTAGGCTGTTCAGCATTTTTTGCTTAAAAGAAGTCCCTGAAAGATTTTTTTTTAAACAAAAATAAATTATATATCAAAAGAAGGGTTAGTCACAGGCAACTGCTTTTTTACTCAACGCTCCCAAAAGACACTCAGTGTTGTGTCCGCGTACACAACACTGCAAATGAATGTTCATCTTATATTTTCCTATTCCAATAAACTTGTTTTTATGCGCTCAGCACCCTGATGGTCACTTTCATACATTGGAAAGAAGCCTGTCGGCAAGATGGAAAGGACGCGTGTCACCTGGAGTAAAACAGAAGGGATGTGATCTGTGATCTGGCCGTGTAAATCATTGTTTAAAAGATGGCTTAGCTCAGTGATTGAGACTATCCATGTGCCAATGCTGGATGCACTGGGTGTCTGTTGAGCTCAACACATTCAAATCATTTCTTGGGAGCCTCCGTGTCCCACAGGGTTAGGTTTAGGGCAGTGCCGTCTCTTGTGATGATTCTTTAAAAACTCCAGCACATAAAAGGCAGGAAACAGCTTCATTGCTTAGCTGTGGAGAGCCGTCAAACTGCTTTAAATACATTCCAGTTGTTCAGATACCAATCAACAGCTAATTAATTTCCTTCAGGGTTTTGCTACTCAAAGGTTCATATCCAATTGTATGTCTTTATTAATATGTAGATTACTTGTTTTACAGCAGAAAACTGATGGCAGTGCTTTTGATATACTGTAGGGTTTCGGGTGTGTAAAGAAAGGAATGTATCAATGAACCTTAATTTACGCATACATAATCTCAAGTATGCACCTTGGAGGAGGCCGTTATCCAGGCACATAACTCCAGAGTTAGAATCAGCAGAAAAAAAACAAGCACTTCATCATAATAAACCAAACAATTTTGATATTTCACACATAAATTACTTCATTTTGAATTCTAAAAAGGCTAAAAATGGAATCAAAAAAATCCATAACATGTTTTACTCTGTTCATCTGCTCCATGTACTAAATATGTCCTTCAAAGAATCAGCATCTAGATACATGATGCCTCTAGTCTCTAGTCACTCAGAAACCCCAAACCATTTTATTTTGTCACTAATGGGAAGGGTGGGAATCAAGCTGGAGCAGTCTCTCTCTGCCCACGCCTGGACAGGTTCCAGACCCTGTGTTTACCTTCCTGGGGGGGTAGGAGGAACCTGACCATCCCAGACAAAAGACAAGATTAACAGTGCCTGACTGTGCTGTCAGAGAGTTAAGCAGCTTAACAGAACGAAGCTACAGTATGTCTTGCGTAACTGATGGAGGAAGGTGGTGGAACAGAGAGAGAAAGAGAGAGAGAGAGAGAGAAAAAAAAGAAAATGAGCGCCTGAGGCTGTTTTGGGCAGCGGCTGCCTGTTCGATTGTGAAGTCAAAGGAGGCTCCGGAGGCCTCTTTGGCCGGCTGACCCTCAAGCCTCAGTGGACAGATTTGTCATTAACCTCACACAAGCCAGAGGTGAACACAGCGAGCGACCTTTTATCACCTGCACTTCTTAAAACAAAGCGTGACCGTGGCAGAGGTCGCTGAACGGATGTTTCTCGGGTGTGACTCAGGTGGTTCCTGAGGTCAGTTTTAGTGGCATGGGGGGAATTTCAGGTGAGCTAGTGGCTGGATTCTGCTTGATGGATGGACAAACATAATGAGCGGACTCCTCCAGGGAGAAAGAGCTTCATCTTCAAAGAATAATGGCTGAAAAGGGGCGTTCATTTAAGTGAACGGTGACTCTGAAATTGCAGTCACTCAGTCAGTCAGTCACTCAGCCAGTTAGTCAGTCAGTCAAGTCCATTCCCCGGCTCCTGGGTGGCAGCAACAGATTGCATGAATGTGACCCCAGGTCAAAACAAGCTAGTCTGATCTCCTGCCCAGTGGATTCCACAGGACCACAGGGATAAAATATACATATAGAAACACTAGCACACTTTCACATGAGAGCTGAGTTTCTGCTGGAGTCTCAGCCAGCACTATTTTGCAAACACAGATAAAGCATCACCAGCGCATTAACAGTGAGGTGTCTTACCTTGTCTGATTGTTCCCAGGCGTGAAGGGACTTGTTCGCTTCTGCTACATGCTGGGTCGCTACCACTCAGCGGAAACTTTCAGCAAAGACATTTCTCTCAGTGCCGCTGCTCTAGACCTGAGGAAGAGCAAAGAGATTTCTGATTAGCACAGAGTGTCACTGTCAATGATACAATGAGCCGTGAAACACAAATGAAACATTTTATACCTGCTAAGAGACACACTGTAACACACTGGGAGGCCTGGAGCAAATACATACACTTGAGGCCAGAGACTATGAAAACATTTTCCTTAAACCCTTAGCCAATCTTACTTTCTATAATTGTGCTAATTTCGGTTCACTTAAAAAATAGTGAAATTAAACCTCCGAAAACCCCACAAAAAACTCCTGAAGGGCCACTAGAGGTCCCTGGAGCCGACTTTGAGCACCACTGAGATACAGAACCGATGTTGAAACCGTACATAAACGTACATAAAAAGCCGACAAACAATTTATTTATTTTCTCTCTTCTTTTCTGAAAAAGCACTTTACGCTAAAGGTCACCACAGTCCACAAAACATGCTCATTCACAAAATTAATGGGTGCACTTAGAGCTATAAGGACGGCCACTCCAACATTAAGAGGGGCTGTAACAGATTGCATCAAGCCATGACATATGTACTCAGTATCGAGGGGCTAAAAAGGCGTTATGTGATACCATGGCCCCGGGGGTATTTTCATAAAACACACTTGGGTGTTTTAGTTTATGGATGAACTCACCACACACAGTCACAGTATTCTGAATGCATTCGCCAGCTACTTTGACCCTTTGTCAAAGTATTGTTTAGCCACTCAGGGTCTGATATAACAGAAGCAAAGTTCCCTTCAAAACATTGACTCTCACAATCTTCCCTGTCATCATTTCTGACTGTGTGGTACTGCTCTGTAAGCGGGTGGCTGGCTCGGGGTCCAAGTCCTTCAAATAGCAAATGTACAAAGTTGGTTCAACTTGCATTTACTGACCATATTGAAACGTATTTTGTGAATGATTAGCCAGCTTGATAGAGCTAATCAAACTAAAGAGTAAAAACGTCAATGGGTCAGACAGTTGACAATATAGAAAATCTATGCAATCCAACCTACCGGGCAACTGACTAGGTCACAGCAATTTTGATTTGAGAAAACAAAAGCTTTATAAGAAATCCCTACGGCACTGATCTTGTGAAATGTGTTCTTCTAGCTACAGTCTTGATGAATACATTTTCACGCTGCATCCCACACTGCGCATATCCACAAATGACTCTCAACCAAAGGTATTAGGCTCTGCTAACTGTCCAGAGAACAGAGTCTTGAAATATTTTGATCCTTATCTAGTGAAGGGTGGACAACACAGAAGGAGACGCAGATGGCCCTGAGATTAAGATGAAGGAGCCATAAATCTAGACACCAATGCAGGCACGACCCTAGGTGCTTAATAAGGTCCTGTTTTTCCAGTAATGACATTTCAGGGAGCGTTTAGGTTGACATGCTGGCTTAGCACTTTACCTGGAGCCAGAGGGGGAATTCAAGGCGATGGCTAAAGACATGCGCACTTCTCACACACTCACACACACGGATGAACACACACAACAAGCACACTCAATTAATATATTCACACATAAATCATACATTCATACAGCATCATTCACTTGTTATGGCTACTGTGATAGTGTAAATCACTATTAATACATATAAAAATCACAATTGTTATATAAAAATGCTTAACTTTTTTTGATTTCAGCCTAACTGAAGCTCACATTGGCAGCAGCCTTTTCCAAGTACATATTTTATTCAAGTAACCAAGGAAAAAAGACCATCCCCCTGAAATTTTGATCATATCAGAGTAAACAAATTTGATTTGCTTTTGCTTTTCTAATTCGGACATAAATCCATTTGACTTTGATAAAACTGTTTCATGTTTAGTACTAATACCACCATAAGATTTGATAATAGTCAACCACCATCTGCCCCAGGTATCTGTGGCGTTATTATTAATTTGCTTTGACTTTGAAAATCATTATCTAAAAGTCATACTTCTAAGACAAAAACAATGGAAAATGGGACCCTGACATTTGGTCACTAGTAAGTACTTTTGCTCATTTGCAATTATGGATGAGATTAAACCAAAAAAAAAGTCAGTGGGTGTGAATGTTGATGGTGAGTATGATTGTTGCTGGAGGTTGACTTGATAAACTCATATGGATGTATGCATGTTCTACCAAGGTGAAATGTGTCTTAAAAATTGATTAAACATCACCAGTAATGACAATCTATGGCTGTCAGTTTAGGTTACTGAAAATGATACAGCTAACTAAGTTAAACTAATTGAATCTAGCATTCTTGTTCAATTTTTTTTTTTTCTTTTATTTGAATACTTCACTAACTGGCAATGGTCATGATTCTGGTTTGGCTGAAAAGATAAAAAATCCATTAAACAACAAGGTGAAAACTGAGATCAGATATTACGACATCTATCCTAAAAAAATGTTAGATATTTAACTCCAGCCAATTGAGCTGATCCTTGCACTAACCCCGCCTTCTCTCTCTTTCTCTCTCTGTCTCTCTCTTTTTCCACTCCTCCTTTTGTTTCTGCCTTAATCTGCATAATTACATTACAGTGCTGACAATAGAGGGAGAGAAGCAGGATTAAATTTACTTCCCTTCTTGACCTGGTTCGAGTACATTCTGACTAATTTAGGGGAGACAAAGTATTTCTTACAAAATGTTTGGAAATCCTTCTACTGTGTTAATACACTCCACAGAAAAAGTAGAGGGAAAAAGGGAGGATGGTGTTCACACCAGTATTCATACTGTAGAACTTGACAGTAGGTCATTGCTTAAAGCATTTTAATCCAGTAACCAAAGTTAAAAGGAGTTATTCCATGATTTAGTAAATTCAGTGGTTTTACCAAAACTACCTGATGACTCAAAGAGTTTTTCCTTTCAGCACAGTGACCAAAACGATAAGATTCAATGTAGATCAAATGTTAACACAATTATGATAAAAATCTCAAACTCATTTTCTCCACCTCATTGTTGTGCTTTAACACATGAAAGGCCCATACCAATAGCAGAAATGCGAGAAAGAGCTCAGCTCACTTTTAACATTAGAAAAGCAGTGGTGAGACAGACATTGCCCATCAGACATCAGAAAGGGGGATGGGGGTAGAAATGTGAAAAAAGGACTAACATCTCTCCATGTCCTCTAAATTAGGTGCTAAAAGCCCATCTCATCAATGCTACGTCGGGACAAATGCCACATGTGACAGAGCAAACACTTTAAAAAGCTTCTCCTGTACCTTCCATGACTCCTCAGCAAGTGGATCCAAAACCCTCACAATCCAAATCACAAGAGGTAAATCCCACAGTGTGAAGGAGGCGTTATTTCAAAGGTAGTCCATTGCAGATAATAAATCCTTTGGAGAAAGGTTTGGAGATATCCAGGCAGCATACAGGGTTTTACTGTTCTGTGGTATTTCTCAAGCCACCTTGGTCATGATATTCTATAGAAAGAACTGGGAATCCCACTCTTTCCTTCACCACAGCAGATCCCCTCCCTCTCTCTCTCTCTCTCTCTCTCACTCTCTCTCTCACTCACATGCAAACAAACACACACACACACAAACACACACACACACACAGACCCCTCCCCCTAAGTCCCCTATATGCCCTCCCCTGTCCCATGCCATTTGCCAAGGAGGGAGGGAATCCACCGGGGGCTCATTCATCTTGGCCCTGCTGACCCCCTGTGGTGACAGATGCTCTTGGAGGGCCGCGGAGCTGTGGGGGGAAACAAAGAGAGGGCCAGCATCTCCCTGCTGCCACACCGCCACGGCGCCCTGCCACGTGTGACCCCCAGCACGCCAACAGCACGCCAACACATCCGCCATGGGCACCGAGTGATGCGGAAGTAGAACCGCGCTGTTTTTCTTTCGATTGAGCTGGGCGCAAATCTTAAAAATAAATCTTCGCACTCGCGGTTCTCCCAGTTCGGCCTCTCTCTGCCACACCCTTCTTTTTATTGGGGCCAATTTAGAGGCAGGAGAATCAGAGCCTGGCAAAATGGGGACAAGAATGTCAGGTCAGCTTGAGCATTTTGTCCTCATAGCCTTGCCTGGGATTGACCCCTCACTGGGCTTTTACTCCTGCTATAAATACCAGGGGCTCATCTGGTCAAAATAAATAAACGGAGATGCACCGCAAATCAACAGGCGCTGGCAGATGTTGGGGATTATATGTCATTATAGCCCCAGTGACGTGCCTTATCATTGCAGCGCTGAGTGGAGAGGGAACAGGCTTTCTGGAAATAACCAAGGGGCTCAGGACTGAAGACATTGTGTATAAAAGTGTAGTTAGGTATGTGTCCGTCACTGACAAAAACACTGGGTGACATGCACATCTATGACGTCTGAGGGAAATGTCAGATTAACTTCAAAATGTCATCATCTTTTTCCCTTCGAGCACAGTTTCCTCATTTACAATACAATATACAATTCTCATACTCCATTTGAAACTTTACAATCCAATTTCAACCTATTTAAAGATATCATTTCCTCCATATCATTCCCCATCCAGCATAGCTGAAGCACTGTAACAGTCATGCTCACACCTGACTATCTCATGACTTTAAATTGTAAACACAACCAGCCGCAGCAGACTGCCAAGTCTAACTTCATCTATGCTGCCTGTACAGTGTTTTGGCTGTAATACTATGTTGGAAATGCTAATATCTTATGTTAATCATTTACTGTGGACTTAACCATGGAAAAAAGGTTACTATGTACAAAACCGTTTCCACCAAGTATGTGGCCCGAAAACTGCTGTGTCTGTTTTCCTGCCAACTAATTAATGTCACTAAGTAAAGTCAGCAAGAATTTGTCAGGTAAATAGTAGGTCTGAGTAAACACACATCTACTTGATGGCAGTGCAGATGCACCCAACACTCACAATGGCAATGAGTTTTTAAATTTCTCGTTCATACCAATATTTCACCCCAGATAAGTTGATTAGTGTCACTGAGAATTAAAATAGCAATCACCTGAATTGAGCAAAACAAAAACACTGACATCTAATTTTCAATTGGGAAAAAAAAGAAAATCCCTACTTGGAACAGAAAACAATAATGGAAAGCAAAGTTGGAAAGCAAAGTTTCTTTGGTAATAAATACTGCCAAGACCATATTTTGTTTAGCCACAAAGCTTTTAGTAAAACATCTCACTTTACTGGCCCAAGTTTCTTGCTCCACTGAGCCATGTGACTGATGTTCCAGTTCATTACCACAGACACAGTCAACAGTTGTTTTAATCAAGTTGTATACAGCTCTTCTCACCTCCTCTCCAATGGTTATAGTGGGGCACAGCCAGTGTGAGGGACAGCTGTAAACCACCACACTAGCCAATCAGAGCCTCCATTAGTCCTCACAGGGCCTTCATGCACTCATTTCTCTCAATCAGCCACCTTTGTCTAAACATTGGGCTTGAGTTTGACTGTGAAATTTGTCCAGTTAACGTTGCTTTAGACCACACATGGTATATGCCGGTGAGTCTCGAGCAGTGCAGTGGATTACATTTGAGAGAGAATTTGTAAGTGATCTGTGTGATCTAAATAGTGTAAACTAAAAACTACTACGGTTATCAGGTATAACACAAGTGAAATCTCAATGCATTGATCCATCCGCACCGATCCCAGCGCAGCCACAAGTTCAACTGGGGGAAAAGAGCTGTCAGTGTGATTTATGTCTAAGCCCCTGACTTTGACACGGCCAGTTTTAAATAGCCCATTTGAAATGGAGATAATGAGTAAACCCGGCAATTTCTTTGGCCTCAAAAGACCCTGTGCAAAAAAACAAAAGAGCCTGGATTGAATGCTTGCCCGCCCCCGAGCCCATCCTTCACCACCGCATTGAGCTCCTGCTAAAGGGCCTGACAAAGGGGAAGTATCCCTGCCACCGCCACCTGAGGAAAGACGAGTCACGTGACAGACTGGGGGGTTCTGGGAGATCTTGGGCTGGGGGTGGGGGGGTGGTTCTAGTCTTAAGATTCCCAGAGGAGCTCCACTGCTTTGTCTTAGCTGACTCAGCAGCTGACCAACACACAACGGTTGTTTGAATGGAACAGCTTGGACTTAACTACAGACCTGTATTACAGATGGTGAATGGGACTATCTGAACTTGTCATTGCCATTGTTCAAACAAACTAACCTCATGTACCTATCGACCTAACTTGACACGTCAGGATAGCTTACATTGGCAGCCATTATTAAACAACATGGCAAGGTGGAGGCTTTGATACCGCAGGAGAAATGAAGGTTCTCTGCAAATGAGTCACATGGGGTCAATTGACATATCTGAGAGATGAGGGATGAGTATCAGCTGGGGAGGAAGTACAGGGGCCAGGGTGCTAATTAGCACATGTCTGACACTTATAATAGGAAAACAAACCTGTAGCTAAACTGTCAAAAAAGAAAACAAGAAACAAAACAGCAGCAGCCCCCACGTGAAAATTCCCGCAACAAAATTCCCTGTTCCACCCGCTTCAAGTTGGCTACCTGACGCTGAGGGTGTGAGGACTCGCACTGTCATTTACTATCCGGGTGGCAGTCCACTGCCCTAATTTCCTTATAAAAGCCCCACAGCCTTCTCCGAACCCCCACCTCTGGACTACCTGCTGGGCCCTGAAGTGCAAATCGGTGCTAGTGAGGATAGCAGATGAGCTGAGGTCATTCATGCCTTTCCAGTGGGCCACACAAACAAAAGGCAAACATTCCAGCTGAATGCCATTGCTGAAGTCGGCAGCAACAGAGAGAAAGAGGGAGAGAGAAGGAGAGAGAGCAAGGCTCAGCGGAGATAATAGCCCGAGGGTGTGTGTGTGTGTGTGTGTGTATGTGTGTGTGTGTTGTAGGGGATTATCTGTGGAACTATAAAGGGGGGTGAACCAGGGTTTAAGGCCTGGTGTGACCAGAGGGAACGGGGGCAGGGTCTGGGGGGCTGAGGGCTGGGGAGGGGCGGACAAAAGGAGCATTTGGGCAGATGAAGAAGTCATCATCATTAAGCCACTGGAAGTTTACTGTCCAGTTATAAAACTCATTTCAAAATTAGGGGCTAGGGGGTGCGTGTGAAAGGGCAGCAGGGCTGGGAAGGCCTGCGAGGGGCTGGAGGGCGGTGTGGCGGCTCGCTGAGGGACTGTAGAGCTAATTCATTAGGGGACAACTGGCCTTTGTGTTAACACTAGGTTGATTGGAGTGGTGACCTTGCCACACACTCTGGCCCAGTGGATGAGTTTAAGGGCAAGGCATTTAACCTTAAACTAAATCTCAGCCACAGACAAAGGCCAGCATCATTTAATAGCAAAGGCGTACAAAACAGACAATCTTTGATGCAGCACAAACTGAAAACTGACCTTAAGAACACAAGCTTGCTAGAGAAGTAGCTAGTTCCTGGTGAATATTGTAGTTTTTAGTTGCTTGCTTACAGCAACATTACATTTCACAATCATCATATTTATTTTCTTTGGTATTAATCAAAGGCAATACTGAATAAGAGATTGTGTGTAAGTAGCCATTTATGGAGTATTCATAAATAGCGTTAAGAAATACCAAACTATTTTTCATGGATCCATGCAAAATTCTTACAAATACAGATATTATTCATATTTTTGAAGTATGTTCAGTCAATATTGTCAATATTGAGTTACATTTTACATACTCTAAATCATGCCTGCCTAAAGGTTTTGACATGGCTGACCAAAACAATGCAATTGGACTCACATGTACGTATAAGCTCCTTAGATGTCTTAATGGTGTTTGTAAATAGGAGTGATTAGCAAGTTGTCAAAATCTCCCACCAACTATTTTTATAGAAACTGATCATATACTTAATTTTCTCACATTACAATCCTTTGCAAGGCCAAAAAGAGTTTGTCGAATGCCAGATCTAGGGGCCTATTTTGGGAACCTCTGCTATAAATCACTCACAAATCCCACATATTATCACTTTTAGCACATTTTACTAAATGTCAAAAGTTGAAATAGCACACAAGCTTACTCCTCTCTTGCCAAAATATCAGTTCTTTGATAACGTGAACAGAAAACAGACAGATCTGCTCCCATGGCTTTTATCCCTGATAGAATAAGTGAATGAAAGTGAAGGATGAGTGACAGTTTACAATGCCGTTCATGACTGTGTAATAAAATGGAAGGCCTGTAAGTGAACCCAATCTGCATTTTACAACACTGCCGGGTTGAACGCCAGTTCACCTCAGCCTGAACAACAGAGCGGCACACAGGACCCTAATGCATTTATGGACTTATTCAGGGCAGCCATATTGAATAAGACAACAATGAGTTCTATTTCATACTGTAAATCTGTCATCAGCAGTGGTCAAACAGCGGTCAATGGTAAAGGGCAAAATAAGGGAAGGGGGAAGCCACTTAAATGAAAACATTCCTTGAGTGTCAAGAGTAACCACAAGATTTTTTCTAGTCAAAACGCTTTCTGTAACTAAGGATTTATGTTTCCATACTACAGCTAAAACAATTATTCTTGTGCCCATATTAAATGTCACAGATTTAGGGATATTGGCGTAAATGTTTAAAAAAAATATATATATTCACACTTAGCAAACAATAATGAATTCACTTATTCTCTTATTAATTCCCTATCCTCTCCTAAAATTGGCTTACACTGTAGCTTAGAGGGACACTGAGCCAGTAATGTTTCCTACTAGCATCAGATCAGCTCCTTTTAACATCTGGTCAACACCTAATGGCTCATCCCTGACTAGATCTTTGATGATGGTTGACCAGGCCTTGTCCTGGCCATAAATTGTTGTTTAGACAGCCCTATTTGTTATGGGGTGTAAAAGAGGAGCCATGGATCACGTTGAGAGGGCCAACACTATCACAACATTGGCCCTTATCAGATGACAGGAGGAGTGAGGGGTCGGGTTCCGTTTCCGGGGAACTGGCCTGCGCTGCACTCGACCCTCCCTCCACCTCCAATGACGGTCAAACTGCGGTGGTGGGGGCATGATATGAGAGACTATCACCGCTTCAGTTAGCCTTTCAGCAGTCTAACACATCAGATATATGCTCTTGTACCCAAATGATTTACCACCACAAACAATTACAATCAAAGCAATCACATTTTGGAAGTTGGAACAATTACAAATTGTAACAATGCAGCGGTGTCCAATTGTTCCTTGTTTTCAAACTGCAAATGCAGAAATGTACACAAAAGGCACGGATACAAAAGACAGGCGATCCACCCAGCCTTCTTCCTTGAAAAGTTTCAGCAACAGACACACTAACTCAATTTAGCCATGCAGGAGTGCCGAGCCCATGCAGAGAGGACATAAGAAAGAAGCCTCTTGTGTTTATCAGGCAGCCACAGAGAGAAACCACCGTTCACAATAGGCCCTCTCCTTTCTTTTCCTCCCTGAAAAAGTCTCAGAGCCACCTTGAATCCATTTGAGTGACACCCTGACAAAGAGGGGTCTTAATGTCCCGAGGAAGGAGCCCCCTCTCCTTCCCTCTAAACTTCCTTACCGGGCGATCAGCTGTATCCATCATGCCCCTCTTCCTGACCCCAGGCGGCACTGCTGCATCAGCAGCACCCCACCCCCGTCTCCCCACTCACCCTCCCTGTTACCCCCGTTTCCCCTCGCCACATCTCCTCCTTTACCCCCCTCCCCTCCTGATTAATAAGCACCAGGTTGCCCCCGGTGACAGGACCCACACTTAAATCCCATCAGTCCACCTTACCCCAGCAAGAGCCACAGCGGCAGCAGGACTCTTTTTGTCTTAATGGGACAATGGGAGCAGGGATGTCCTTTGTCGGGGGTTTGACCCCACACACAAACCTCGCTGATGAGAAAAAGTGACAGTAAACCTATTCAGGCCCGGTGCCACTTCATCCTGCACTGATCCCTCTGAGAGATGGGATTCCCGACCGGCAGATGTGCCAGTCAGACAGGGCTCCTCGGGCGGTGTGGTGAAGCAGATAAAAATGGTGGTTAATAAGTCACCTTGTTGCCAAGTGGGATGATGACAGCAAAGCAGAAATATTAATAAATGCCACTGTTCCCTAAATCATTCTATGTGGTTTTAGTTGATGGATTAGAAGGGCATTTGAAACTAAATCTCAAAATGTTCCCACTTATCAAAACATGACTATTTTTATCTAACTATATTTAACAATATTTAACATTTACAATGGACCCAAGCACAAAAGCTTTGAGCCAGCTCAGCCAAACAAGATATTCTGTGTCGTTTAGTGTAGAAAAACAGGGAGGAACATCTGCCAAAACATAGCTAGCGAAGTTTAGCTAAGTGCAGCTGAAGCCCTTCTCAATTTGGCCCTGGAGCTCTTATCATCTGGGGTAAGAAGAGTGAGAGAGGCTCATCCTCTGCTCTTCGCAGGTAAATATTTGCTGTAGTATTTTGCTCTCTCTTATCAGAGCATGGAGCTGAGATTCTGCAAATTTTCTGCAGTCAGGAAACCTTTAGACAAAACAGATAACACATAACCTTTTAGGAAAAGGGCTGAATCCAAATCAAAACTGCTTGGCTGATGCATGAGCCACATAATGCCAGGCTCCTCACACAGCCCTCTCACACAGCCTTCTGCCTTCATTTTAGCCGTGGTTTCCATTGACAGAAAAGAAATGGCCAGCTAGCCTCTTGACTGGTAGATTTGGCTTCATTGAATTAGCTCTATGAAAAATGCAATGCTGAGTTTTAGATCTATTCAGTAACCAGATGCAGAATGATTCCCAGTCAGCGCTGTAGCTGTTCTGTGTAGGCCTGATTTTCTCTGCTGATTGTGCTTTGAGTAGCTAATGTAGGAGTTCAGAGAGAGAGAGAGAGAGAGAGAGAGAGAGAGAGAGAGAGAGAGAGAGAGAGAGAGAGAGAGAGAGAGAGAGAGAGAGAGAGAGAGAGAGAGAGAGAGAGAGGACTCAACGTTCCTGCCAGACAGGAACGTTGAGTCCTAGCAGCAGAGGGCTGGGTCCTGGTCACCGTAGCCTTGGACAATCTGTGACAGCCTATGGAAAAGCCTTCTGCTAGAAACAGCCCTCTCCCCCACAAACCCTGGCAGCATCAACAGACTGTGACCTTGTGTTTCAATATGAAGAGAGAGAGAGAGAGAGAGAGCGAGAGAGAGGGACAGAGAGAGACAGAGAAAGAGAGTGAATGACATGTTTGGCATGGTGTGTGTGTGTGTGTGTGTGTGTGTGTGTGTGGGTGGTGGGGGGGGGGGGGGGCAGGAGATTTGGGACAGTATACACAGGCAGAAATGTTGCTGTAGTGATATGGGAAATCTTCTGGCTAAAAGCCTTAGTGTTTTCAACAGTTGTTGAAGATGTTTAGCAGGCCTGTTGCAGCCAGTAAAGATTACAGGCATAACTAAAGAGAAATAACAACAAAAGAGAAAAACAAGATGAACATTTGGCTTATGGAGGTGATACAAATTAGACTAAAATGTCTAGACATTGTGCTACAACTAAACAAAATGGATTAAATGACCTAAATGTGACTGCAACTAAGTGACATATTAATCAATAGTGAGAAATTGCTGCTGTGATGAATCATTCAAACGGTGTGTATCTCCGCAGAACAATCCAATTCAACCTACAAACCATTAACTGTCCTTTATGATGCAGCCAGTGGCACAGCACACACTGTGATCTTTAAAAAGAATGAGTAAGCTGCAGGCAGTAATTTCTGGCTGCAGGTTCTGTTCCACTGGGGCTGGCATCACTATACAGGGGAAATATAGCAGCACACACTGTGAGAACACACTGTTCCACAACAGTGGCGTGTCAGGAGGGACTCTTTACTGGATGCTTTCCAGATTTCCATAGTCAGTATGAGGACATATTATTTGTAAGTGTTCTCCAGGAAACCCCACACCACACTTTGCAGTTCAAAAAAAAAAATGGATCTAAAAGGGTGAACAGTGTAGTAGACATGAGGTCAGCACTCTGTGCCACAATCCCACTGCAATGCGATACAAGATGTGATGTAAGATGCAAAGCCTCAGGTGTCAGAGTTACTAACCCCGTTGGTTTATTACTGCTGCGAATGAAAAGGAGCCCAACCCAGAGAACAAAAGGCTGAAATTCCTGATTCATCCTTCACCTTGACATGCCATCACTCCCCCATGCACAACACACACACACACACGTACACACTCACGCTTAATGGCAACCCTTTGACTTTGCTCCGGACACGCTTCCTGACGAACGACTTGGGGGCACGTCCAGATAAGTTCCATTCATTTCTGCCAGAGAGCTATTTTCAGATGACAGATAAGGGCCTGTCCTGCATGTCATTTTTTTTTTTTTTTTTTTAAATCTGTGGGCATTTGCCTGTTTGCTTTTATTGTTTTTATTCTGTGTCCTTTTGCTTGCTCGCTTTTAATGTTTTTATCATTTGTTTCTTGTGCTTTTGCATGTGTTCTCTGTAAAGCACCTTGAGTTGCCTTTGAGCTTTGAGGGTGGTTTACTTTTTCCTGTTGATTTTAGCTTCTTTATTTTCATTCATGCCTTAGCAAAGCGCTTTGTAACTGTGCTTTGAAAAGTGGTATACAAATAAAAATGATTATTATTAATATCGTAGAAAGGGGGGTGAGGTAGGGGTCGGGGGTCGGGGTTCGTTGAGTCAGTTGGTCAGGGGATCCAGTGATGACAGATAAGGGCCTGTCCTGCATGTCAGAGTCAGAGATAACAAACAGGACAACAGGAAGTACCATCTATCAGTGCCATGTTTCACTCATGCATAAATGTCTACACACACACACACACACACACACACACACACACACACACACACACACACACACACACACACACACACACACGCAGAGGCATTCCACACCCAGAGCCTCCCTCACAACAAACAGAGCAGGATGTTTGGGCCGGTCTTTTTGGATGTACTCCTACGTACCGTCTGTCCTCGCTTTCTGACTGTAAGTTCCTTTCATCCATCATCACAAGCACTGTGAGAAAGAAAGGCTTTTTTAGCTGGGAGGAACACCAGTCCACAGAGCCTTTCCCCTTCCCCTTCACTGCTAAGCAGGTCGTAAACACTGGGGCGTGAAGTAGACTCACACCCAACAGCACAACTTCATGGTCAGGTTATTTAGGGAAGGGCGGTTTGTGCCAGAGAGAGGGGAAATAGTGAATTAATTGCTACTGCGTCTTCACAGAGTGTTATTCTGTCTAAATGGAGCAGTCGAATAGATTAGTATGGCTTGAACACATACAAAATATCAGTTATTGACCTGATACAATGTGAAAGAAATGAGGATGAATGAGACTTTGGGGAGAATGTGTCTTAGTATTTGAGCTGAATTAAAGGTAAAATAATTCAGTTCAACCTCAGGTTTAAAACATGATTTTGATTGGACCCACATAGAAAAACATTGTTTAAAAAGCATTTATTACTCTATATAATACAGTCCTTGTAAGTCAAATTAAGACCATTTTTGTTCACTGAAATACGCAGGTCTAACTCTTCCTTATGCTCTGTTCCTTATGCTGACATATATTGTTGTAAACATGATAGCAGATGGAAAGAAATACTTGTTCCTCTTCCTGCAGGTGAAACTAAGATATAAAGCCGGTGGTGGAGGGCTTTGAGGAGGAAGCCCCACCTCCACCAGAGGGATCAATGCACATAAATGGAAGAGGTCACAGACCTTTGACATCTCCTTTCAGCCGGGGGAGGGGCTCGGGCCTTTGTGATATTGGCTTTAATGATCCAATTGTCAACTGTGTCCTACACCTTCATACAGTACATACAGTTTGCCTCGCATGGCGCTCCACCCTGCGCACACTCCAACCTTTATGTCCGATCACTAAAACAGTCAGTGGTAAGTCTGAGGTTATAGGATAAAAGGTGCTCTACTGTATCTCACTTGCTCTCCACATCCAGCTGTCTTGTTTCTGTCCTCATCACTCCCACATCTGTTTTAACCTCTTCTCCCTCTCTCTCCCCCTGTCCAACCTCCCCTCCCCTCCCCTCCCCACCCTCCTTAACTCCCCCCCCCTCTCCAAACCTTATCTCTGCTCTACCTCCCTCCACTTTCATTTTTGAAGAGCGATTTGGTCACCAAAAAGGCCAAGGGAGTAGAAAAGGACCAAAGTAATTGCGCGCTTTCTTAGACATTTGGAGGCATTTTGTTGCATAAAATCATATGGAAAAATATTAACAAGCAAGAAAGAAAATATATCAGTAAAGATGAAATGGCACGCTTAGCGGTTAGAGATACTTTTTGTGGTTAAAGATGAAGCATAGCCTACTACTGATAATACTACTAAACTCTCAATAAACTACAGAAAGATGTGACTCCCTTCAACGAAAATAAAAACACATGCTCCTGACAAACACAGACTCTTAGTTTGGATCTCATCTGGCTCTCATCTGTACATTACCATCAGTGTGAATCTTTTCTCCCCCCCCCTTATTTCTACACAGAGCTGACAGTGCAGATGGGTTCCTGGCATTCTTGACCCCCAATAAAAAGGACAGGTTAAAAGTTTACAAGCATCCGTGCGGAAGAAGCTCGGCTCTGCAGCACAGCGGTGAGATAATGCTTATTACTGACTATTTCCTGAAAACTTTTATAGAGGGACTTTAATAAAACATTGAAGCTTTTACTGAGACATTGCTGATGTTATCTGATGCACACTGACCTTCTTGTGGCAATTAACTAAACTTTTACTTGTAATTCTGAGCAGCCCACATCATTTTATTGAATCTGTGACTGCAGAAGCATCTCTGTTCAAAAAAAAAGAAATCTGGTTAGCTACTGACCAGGATCCATGAATTCTAAAGTGTGATTGAATTTTTTTTTTAATGTATGTGGCGTAAACATAAAATCTAATGAAATTCAGAATGAAAATTAAGCTGTTTTATTATTTGATTAGCTGTTAATATAAATCTGATCATAGCTTGTGTCAGTATTAATGATGCTGATCATCTCTCCAGGTCAACAGCAACATGGAAAACAGGGGATATTGTGAATGAGGGTCCTGCCTCAGCAGTTTGATGAATGAAGGCTGTTTTGGGGACCACCTGTTTCCTGGGTCCTGCCTCATCACAGTCAAAAAAAGTGTGAAACAATAGCGCAGATTTTTCTAGCTGGGATTTTGCCCCTCCTACCATCTGCACTCAGGATCAGGAAAGCCCACTGCTGCTCACAAGAACCTCTAAGAAGATTTCATCTGAAAGCATCAAGAGAGGCAATTACCACTCTGATTGACTAGATCTAAATTGGTATTTCAAATGATCTGCAAAGGTGGTTCATGTGGATGAATCTTCCTAATCGATCAATATTGAAAATCATATTATGTCTCTGGAGCACGCCAAAGCCACAGCAGAAACTGAAACCTCCACATTCCTGACTGGATTGGTAATCAATTGTTATGTATGCCTTTTTGTTATGACACCAACCACACATCTGAATGACCCATCACACACCGGTTTGTCATAACACAGAATAATAATTTGAAAGCGTGTGAGTGAAATATGCCACACAACTCAGTCCTGGGTTTCAAATGAAACATGCGTCATCATTTCATTTTTTCCCCTAGAAGATCAACAGATACAACAAGGGTCAAATGAGCAAACAGGAGGCATAATGGATAGAAGGAGACACAGCACAGATTGACAGCGGGAGGAAATAAATTCAGTCATCAAACTGTTATCCTGGCAACAAATGGATCTGCAGTAGTGGTTAGTAGCTATTTCAAGCCTGGTAGTGCTTTTCTTGTGAGAAATGTCACACTGCATTTTGAAAAATCTCTTTCCTTCACATCATGTCATGAGCACTAAGAAACAACTGTGAGTGAGAGCAGGGGCGAAAAATAGAGGGACTGTCATTATATGGCCAGTGACAAGATAAAATGTTTAAAATATAGGATTTTGAGCATGTTAAAAAGGTATATATTTTTAAAAAGGGCCTCTTTAGGGAATGAACGGGAACGTCAGATGTAACTATTTCACTTACGTATGTAACAAGTATGTCATCTGATTTGCTATTTTTATTAGGAATTTTTCTTAAAACTATGAGAGAAAGTGCATGTGTTTGTTATTTATCCGGAGTGGGAAGAGCTTGGAATTTAACATTTTGAATATTTCAGATGACCTATTTGTGATAAGATTAATATCTAACCAAATTTGTTGTAACAAAGGAAATAATGACTGGTTGAATAATTTGATTCACAACTTTCTGTATACCAACTAGTGATGGGACAATATATCGAAATTCAATATATTGCAATAAAAAAAATGAGACAATACGTAGCCTACCATGGGGAAGAAAAATTAATCGCAATATTAGCTCCATTTTATTCTGCTGTAGAAAAAGAAGACAATTTCACAAGCTCCCCATCAAAATTAGATTATTTGTACTTTGTAATGACATTTTTAAAATGTTGTTTACATTCTAACAATACAATGCCATTGCTAGAAAGATTTGTGATTCAGAAATGAACATAATTCTGCACAGTCAGACTTTGTTGACATTGAACTTTTACTTATTACATCGTATCGTGGTCGTATCAAATCGTGAACCCCATATCGGTTATCGAAATGTACCGTGAGAGAAGCATATCGTCCCATCCCTAATACCAACCAATACAGCCGTATTTCCAAAACCACTTTGTGACTCACATTTGAAAAAAAAAATACTCAAGGCACACCACTCAGGCGAAGACAAAAAGGCCAATCACCTGACCCGATCCGAATAAGAACTCCACAAAGCCACACGAGGGGAAAGAGATGTCTCCTTCAAGGCTAGAGAGGGAAACCTGTCCGAGTGCGGCAGCGGTGTCACAGGGGCCGCACTTATCTCCTCCACAGATTAAGTCTCAATTGTTGGCGGGGAACAAAGGCAGCTAGTGAGGAAACCAGCCCCCCGAGGGCCAGATGGTCAGCGCTCCGAGCCCCCTGACCCCTGCAGCCCCTGGCCTCTGACAGGGCCGCGCGTGCTCCGGGCGAGACGGGCCACCCAGCACATTCTCAATACACACCGTGCCTACTGCCTCTGTAAGCACATGATACTGTACTGCCAGTCTGACTCAGAAGTGATATTTCACTCTGCTGGAACATAAATGCTTTATATAGGATGCATGATTCTGACAGACAGCTATCAGGAATCTGTAGTTTCTCTGTAGGCGTTTAGTCAAATATTTTCTATTCACATGCATACATTCTGGAAAACGAATCAAAAAAATTGAAAAAACTGCATGACATTGGAGGTGAATATGGGTTGCTGGGTGCTGGGCCCAGCAGTTTGACTGTTAGGGAGTAAAATGCTGCTTTAACACTTTATTCTTTCTTTATTCTTTATTTAATAAAGTTCTTGGTCAGGCGCTTTACTCATTTTTTTGTGATTGCAGTGCAGCAATACTGGAATTTAAGTTACAAGAGTATTTGTGTGCTTCTGTGTAACTGGTAAAGATTTACTCTAGCTTTCAAGTAAATATTTGCTGTAGCTTTTTAGCTTTGCTCTACTGTAATAGGATCTTGTAGGCGCATGTACATTCAGGATATTTGTTATAAAGAAAGACATTTTCCTTAGCTCTAAAGTGACTAGATTTTTGGAAGTACAGGAGGGAGAGAGGGAAGGGGGGTTGGAGACATAAGGAATGCAACCTTTGGGACATGAAACATGAGGGATGGCAGATTAGATCTGGTCAAGACAGACTGGTTTGCCTGTAATTACAATGACAAACCACAAAATACATCTCCTGGTCACTCTTATCTGATATGACTTTATCTGGGCTGCTGAAGCCGATTTCAACACCAGCCCTCAGGCAACACTTTAACTGAATTCAACAGAAGAAAACGTATAAATTAGTGGTCTAGCTTCCAGATATACTTGACATAACTTTGTTAACAATGATGAATCAGCGACAAGGTGACAAATCATAAGATAAAATACAATTTCAAAAACATATTGACCCTATGTTAACTGTTTGGCAATACAATTATCTCCTTCTTCAAATATGCCTACCTGTAAATAAATGGACAGCTCATCTAACATTGTAGCCTACTTCACTGACCTGCTTTTCTGTCACACGTTAAAAAGACAAATACCACACTGACATCATCCATGACAGGGCCAAAAGGCTAAATTCATAGATTAATCTTTTCAAATGAAGACACACTGACCTAGGGGAATTGGCTGACTGACACCAGAGTAACCAAGCCACCTTAATTTGTGCCAAATATTGTAATGTGATGGAGCAAAGTGAGAAAAACAACGAAATTAAACCTGCGATCTAAAACGGGGAGATTAAGTCATTATTTCTGAGCCTTTAGACAGGTTTACTGACACACTAAGGCTTATCAATGGGCTATAGATCATTGCTTCACATCATCACTGAATCCCCCCTTCCAATAAAACAACCTGGACATTTCTTCACCAGCTTTTGCCAATGCCCGAAGAAATTTACTCATGCAAAAACTTGGACTATAAACGCCTGTTACAGCATCACTGACAGACAGCAGGCTGCGGTGCGACAGTCACCTGCGTATCGACGAGCGCACCGACTAATCCTCATCACTAATGTGCTTTTTCGTACGGCGTCTGATAATGTTTTGCAGGTGTCTGGTGTGCGGGCACCGAAACGCATGCATGCCTACCTTCGTTCACGTTGAAACGCCGACGTTAAACCGCCATGTCCACATGCAGGGTCGGGTGATACTGGTGTCCCGGGGTCCAAAGGCAAGGCGGCTCTGCTAGTCGCTTTGCTCTGCCACAGCTGAGCTGCGCAGCGTCAGGGAGCCACCGAGTGACGTCAGGGAATTACTGTACGTACCGTTTGGTTCAGAGGGAACACGACTGGACGAGTTCCTCCTTGGGTCCTGTGAAGGCCGAAAAAAATAAAAATAAACAACACATAAGAAGGAAGACACAAAATTAATAGAACACGAATTGAAGTCCGAAGGTGCAATAAGTCTTGGAAAAAATATAGGAATTATTTTATTAATGGTTTTACATTACATAGGCTATCATGTCTGTCTCTAAATAATTGTGATCTCTCGCTCTCAAAAAAAGCAAAAAAAAAAAAAAAAAAAAAGGAAAGAAAAAACAAAAGTCATATATCTTGACCTATGGATGGATGGATAGATAGATAGATAGATAGATAGATAGATAGATAGATAGATAGATAGATACAAAAATAACAATAGCCTAATACATGAATAAACAAATGAACGAATGAATTAATTAATAAATAATAATCGCTGTGTTTTGAAAGTATAATTTGCATACTGTGACTGTCTTTAAAAAATAATCTGGATTATATGGTTTATTCAAGTTTGAATCCTTCAATCCTTGAGTTTTCAGTTTAAAAGTTTGAGAACAGCTCCCTCTGTTGGGAGACATGCAGAATACATGCGCTCCAGGGTTCAAATATGAGGTTTCGTATTTATGATACATAGGCTACATCTAACATTTTGTCAGTCTTTAAATCATTGTAATCTCTCCAAAAGGTTAGCTAGATAGCTAGATAGATAACTAGACAGACAGACAGATAGATAGATAGATAGATAGATAGATAGATAGATAGATAGATAGGGGAGACTTTACTACTGAGATACAATATATATTTTTCTAGCTACATTGAGGTATTGGACCAGAAAACACAAGTTATAACTGATGAAATACCACGTGACAACTTACCCCACGTCAGGACATGTTGTCACACATCACGGGGCATGTTGTCACATAGACGTATACTGTGTTTTCTGCACTCAATTCCATTTCCTCTGAAGTATATACTATAATAACATGAAAAACATTCTCCTGTATTGGAAACGACATACTTCATCTCAGACATCGAAAACCACACACTAGGTAAAATAACCCCTCCCTCACCCATACTGGGATGCTCAGACTAACACAAATTCTGAGACATGTTTATTCAGAAAATAATTAATATAAAGCTATTTCTAACAACAACAAAAAAAAGATTTTGATAATTATGACAACATGCCCCAGAATCAATGTGACAACTTGCCCCACCAGTCATTCCTGACAAAGGTCCCTTCCCTGAGTACATGGCCTGACTAAACCATTCAGATGTATTATCAGGTTATAGCTCACCCTTGCTTTTATGTGTCACAATGTATAATTATTTTGATTCCTGTATAAGATAAGATTATTTACTTTCAGGTATCAAAATTGTTTCTATGTTAGAGTGTATTGACTTAGACTGTTGTAATCAACATAAACTCTTATTAAGAAAGCAAACATTTGTGTAGGCTAATTGGACTTTTGGCTCTAAAATACTTTTTTCAGAAATAAAGCCACTGAGACAACTTACCCATGTGACAACTTGGCCCGCTCTTCCCTAAATAGTCACTGTGTTTTGAAAATATTAAAATCTGAATACTGTCTTAAAAAATGATAGACCTCTATGCCTTGTTCAGGTTTCTGAGCAGGAGTCTTGGGTTCTCCGTTTAAAAGCTTGAGAACAGCGCCCTCTGTTGGGAGAAATGCAGAATAGATCCAGAAGCAGAGAGGTTCCTGAAAAAAATATAATAGTTAAAATATAATAATTTCCACATTGTGGACAATAAAGTTTCATATTCGTATTAACCCAATGTCTAAAATTGTGTTTGGCAATTTCAACTTACACAATTGCTAGTTATCAGCTTTATAACTTATAAACATAAATCCATGACTTGTGACTTAAAAACATGAATTGAAAGAACATCTAACCAAGCACTGGAAACATGGTTATCTTATTAATATTCCCAGCGTTCATTGCATCTGAATTAACTCTCCAGGAACCCTCCCTTCTTGTTTGGAGACTTATTATATATAGGTGAATCTATAGGTCTATTTCTGATTTAAAAAAAAAAAAAAAAAATGATGAAAATTAGATTCCATTTCAGTCTCTACCCCCAGTAGCGTAAGATATTCTGCAATTCTGATAAATTTTGACTATCCGTTCGCTGTTAGACATGGCAAGTCTCAGCATACGGTGTTATGATTTTGTGACAAGGACAAAATCTCATCAAGTGGGGCTTGTGGTCTGATGCACATCTGTTTTGGAGTCCTTGACATGAAAAAGTTTGGGAACTCCGAGTCTAGTCATCAGGCGGGAGGAGGGCGGGGGGAGCATCCGTGTTTGAGACTGGGCATCCTTACAATGGGTAGAAAGCATTTCTGATAAATAATCTACAGCATTTGCAAAACAAACAAACAAACAAAAAAAGGATTATCTAGTTTATATCCTCAGCCAAGTACAAGACCTGAAGCTGAACCCATTCTCCAAGGTGATAGCCAATAAACGTGAATTTCAACGTATTTTCAAGCTGTTAATCGTTTGGTTACATTTGCAGGGCAATTATGTATAATCACAAGAGGAACATAAACAGTTAAGGGAGAATCAAAAAGCTGCTTAGAGATTATTTTAGCTCTTAATGTCTATTTAATTGAGAAAGAAAAGTGGGTCAGAGTTTAAGGAGAAAAATACAGTGTGTGAACATTAACTTTTTAATCTCAGCATACACCAGTAAAGGTGATTAAAATGACCAACCCTAACAGAAAATCACTATCCCTATAGTATTCCCGGATTTCTGTGCTCAGTAGTGAGTGGGCTATACATGATTTTATCGTAGCCTATGTATTTTTAAATCTCGCTATATCTCACATCACTAGCCTATAACAGTCCTGTATTAGCCTATTGTTTTGCTGTGATATTCCTACAGTATCCTTGCAAAATGTATTATAGGTTTATGATAGCTAGTTCTTTTTCGTTGGGGGAATGGGGGATATTTCAAAGAAGTGCTGCAATTATTCCATTACATATAATATTATTATAGGCAAGAATAGAAAACATTCATCTACATCTGAATACCTACATCCCTACAAAACAGAATATAATATAATAGAATAGATCCAGATAAAAGCATAGGCCAGAACTAAAGGCATACATTACAAACATCTGAATGATTTGCATCACTGAAAGAATAGAACTGAATGGGATATAATAGAATAGAATAATAACAGAGGCCTACTTGTTTTTTTTTTTTTTTTTTAACTTTTATCACTCCCCCCAACAGCGGAACTAATTAATTGAAACCTTAATAACCTTATATAGCCTAAACGGTAAATGAGGAGCAGCAACATGTTGCCATCACATTAGTAAACTCCTTGAATGCGCCTCGGTGGTGGCGCATGCGCAGTGCTTGACATTTCGAAGTTGCTTCTCCGGGGTGTTTGAACAGGAAGGCGGACATGTTGGTCAGGCTGTGGGAGAAAATTGGGCATCGTCTGTTTTTTTTTTTTTTTTTTCGAAAAATAACATAGATTAAAATCTGATTTTTATGTATGTAATCTGGAAAAAAATCCGTCTGGATGTGTAACGCTCGACAG
This sequence comes from Centroberyx affinis, assembly GCF_046629955.1. Lineage (NCBI taxonomy): Eukaryota > Metazoa > Chordata > Actinopteri > Beryciformes > Berycidae > Centroberyx > Centroberyx affinis. The sequence goes on along the minus strand of NW_027282425.1, from coordinate 20,951 downwards.
TGAATGACAATGCACGGCATGCAGCGGAAGGACTGCCGCTCAACGTTTTAACAAGACCGTGTTTTAAACTGATCGAAATTTGGAAGAAGCAGAAGTTTTTTTCCACCACTTCTACTTTGCAGCTGTCAGACTCGTTTGTCTTTTTGCAAGGGCCTGGCACAGATATGGACACGGGCCTGGACTAACATTGCCATATGGTGCTTTGCAAATAGACGTTATATTTAAGTTTTAGTTGCCTTTTGTTTGGATGCACCAACATTTTTAAACCCTTATCCTCTGCGGCATCCTGTGGAGGCTGACTAATCTGTTGCCGCATTTATCTTTTGCTAACTGAAGTTGTTTGCCACTCATACTGGAAAAGAACATCTTTAATTTTTGAAAATGTGGCTTTTGTATATTCAACGCAACTTCAAACGCTTCGTTGTTTGTGAGAACCCGAGAAGAAACACGTCTTTTCTTTGAAGTGCAGTTTAAAGTTCACACGAAGAAAGGAACATTTGGCTAGCGAGCTACCGCTGGCTGCTAAGCTAGCGGTAGCCTTGTAGCTCGTCGGTGAGCTGTTTTTTGTTCATAACTCAACAGCGGAACTCAGTTTAACAGCAAAAATGTCAGCTGGAGAAAGTTTGGAGGCTCGGTTTGAAAAAATCGATGCCATGTTGAAGGACCCCAAGTCAGAAATAAACACGGATTGTCTACTGGTAAGTTTGTAGCTTGCTAGCTGGCTAAGTCGCTAGCCAGTCAGCCATTGGGCTCAGACTACTCCTTGGAGCAGAAATTCATTCCGAGACTGAGAAGTTGGCTCATTGTCACTGAAGAAAAGTGCTAATATTGATGCCGACAGGCCAGTTAGTCTTGTACACCGAAGCAAGTGCAGACACCTTTTGTGCTCGTACATATCTCAAGGATTTACGAAAGACGAAGCAATCAGCAGTTTGAGCCTGTGCTGTTTCCTCTGGTCAAACATGAGCTTATTCGCAGCAAAAATAATGAGACTGTAATTGCTAGGAGTACGGTTGATGTTTATTTTCCACGGAGATGGAAACCCCAGCCTTCATAACTTGTGATATTGAATGGTTACACAGGGGGACACTAACACAAATGAAGAGGCAGTAACACTGAGAGAGTGAAAGATGGCAACAGTGTTTCTATTCTCTACAAAGAGAGACACTGGTCAGATTATCTTTGGTTTGCACCAGTTGAGATGATGGTGGTGTGTGACAGCATCTGATCAACTGGAATTGGATTTGAGCTACCAACCACTAAACCTGATATAGGTCTATGATGTTACTAGTGCTCCTTTTAGTTCGTTATGAAATTGAGGGTTATAGACTTGGTGGTGTGCTGTTTTGTCTAGATTTTCTTATCTGAGCTGTATTTGAAGTGATACGCTGCCTGCTTACCACTGCCGGCAAGCTTGTTCTAACCTGCAGGCCTCCAGCTGCATCAGTACACCTGTTGGCTGGAGTCTGCCCTGGCTGCTTCCTGTCTCTGGGCGACAACTCATGAAGTGACTCCTCTGTCTGGGGAAGAAGGCGGCTGGTGCCACGTGCTAAACCCCAGAGCAACACCTTCATAGGTTTTATTACACAAGGCAATCCCAGTAACTGACTCACTGTCAAGTGAATGCCAAGGGGATGTTGTTGTGTCAAGTGTGTGTTGATATTTGGAGTATTTCAGCTTGGGTGACAATGACTGAATATTTTCACAGCGATTTAGCTATTAGTGACTCATGGGAGCCTTTTTGCTCAGATGCTGTATAGTTTGATCAAGCCAAAACCTCACATGTGGGTAATTAGGCTATGTGGTAAATTCTGGCCTGAAGCTTCTGGGATTGCCCTTGGCACCTACATTTTGTGTTTGCAGGTATGTCTTGAATTGTATGAGTTTTGTCTTAGTCAGAGGAGTCCAGGTTCACTACTTTAACTGGCAAGGAAGGACTTGTAGGTGTGTGTCTGTGTTGGTTACACAGTAGTTCCATTGTAATGCAATCAGGTGTTCTCCATATAAGGTCACACTGTTTGATTATGGCCACTAATTCACCATCAGAGTATCCTGATTGTATGATTATAGAAAGTATGATTAAATTCTCAGAGCATAAGACACAGTGGCTTTCTGAGGAAGGGAACATTAGGGATTCAGTCTGTGTTTTTGGGAGGAGGCTTTCCTTTAACCCCACCCACACACCCACCTTGGAGTATTTCTGTGTAGGCTGCTGTAGATATAGCTGGCTCTTAAAAAGAGAAGTTGCTTAGTCTCTCTGTGACCTCCCATCCTGCTGTAGAGAAAGGCAATTAAACTCACCTAAAAGTGCACACACTCTGCATTTTTAATGGCAAAAAGCTGTGGGGACTGTTCCTGCCCGCAGCCACACACACAAGGGTGTTGTTCCTCTTTTTTCCCCTCTCTGCAATCTCCCTCTGATCAATGAATGGAGGCCTTTTGCTGAGGCACTCTCCGCCACCATGCAACTCCACCCACAGCTTAATAAAATTCCATGCTAATCAAATAACCTCTTGTCTTTGACTGGCCTGGAGTCCCCTGTGTGTCCCTAAGCCATTCTGCGCGTCTGGAGAGAGAGTTGAGACCAGGCAGGCAGCTCTGAGGTAGCTGGGTGTGGGCTCTGCTCTCTACCCATAAACCAAAATTATGTGGACTGAAGACTCATGTTTCTGAAGGCCTTGAATCAGGACATTTAACTCATAAAGCAGCCAACATGCTTGGCTATGAGTAATAGGTTCCATCAAAATGCACAATGCAAGCCTTTTACTGGCTGTGTTTCTGTACCTGAGTCTTGAGCTGGTATTGCCTTCTGGCTGCAGTATAGCACTGGTGTGGTGGTGGTTGTATTTTTTCCCATAGAAGTCAGGCCTGTGTTGTGTGATGGTGACATTTGGCCTGCACCGTCCCACTCAGCTCAGGGGTGGCCTGTCAAGCACTGTATTCTAACCCTGCCATCCTTATCTTCACCTAAATAATTTCTGCTGGAGAGAAGAGGGCCTTATCTGGGATGGGCTGCCTGCCCCCCATCATTGTGCTTCAGGCAGGCTCCTAAGAGCCATTCTGAACAGGCAGAATTCCTGGCATTGTGACGGGAAAGCTCTCTGACATTAAGGGGCTGAGTATTGTCCATGTATGTTGTTTTTTCTGTAGACGTTCAATTGCTCACATAGAATTGCTTCTTTCAAATGATACACCTGGCTTCAACATCCTTGAGTTTTGGTGGATTCTCTGAAATGGTAGCATAGTGGAAATGGATTACTAGCCAAGTAGTAAATTGCTAGTGTTTTTTGCACTGGGTCATTTTATAGTAGAGTCAGTTACCAATTGGTGAAGTGGAATTGCTGAGTTGATATGTTTGAACTTGTTGGGTATGGGCTCTGCCCTTGTTTGAGATGTATAAAAGCTTCCTGGCATAGCCTAGTCTTTGTTCTTGCTTTGACACTTGGGGTGCATTAGCCTCACTACGTTTTGATCCCTCTTTCATCTGTTATTTGGACTCTAAATCTGTAATAAGGCTAATTACAGGAAACAACTAGGCTAGTAAACCAGATTTCAGACAGTGATTGACTAGGCATTTAGCTGACGTTCTTATTCTGAAGTGACTTACAATAAGAGTTAATTAAGATGACATTACTAAATCACCAACATTACAGATGGTACAATTTATGTGGTAGTCCAGTGGGATACAAAAACCCAAAATCTGGTTACCCTGACAAGCGTATTTGGTTGTCTGTAAATGCTTTTGAATTTTGAGTTATTAATTTACCAATACAGAAACTGTTCCTTCATTAAGTGCATGAGATGTTGCCAATATTGGCCACTGAAAATAAATTAGGCTAGATTTATTTGCACGGCAATATCAGTATTGAATGAATTGGATGAGAGGCTTGTTACAAATCATGTCATTACAACTAAAGTTAGTTGGCTGGCAGGCAAACAAGCTGTAGAATACAATTTGTGAGATGTCTCCTTTTCTTGGCTGAAGTTAACTTGGTTATTCGCTCAACTCTTATTTTAGTTGCATTGTCACCATCAAAACATTACATGGTTTCCATTTCAAGCAAGTCTGCTCGACTCTCAGGTACTCGCACCCTTTGACACAACTGCTCAACAAAAATCAGTGCAATACTTTACTCTGACTTTGGGCGTTCAAAGGAGCCAATCATATACAGCCACACTAGGTCAAAAAACAATGAGTACCATGAACAAATTAGACTGCTCTTTTTTGTGCAATGCTGCATCAAATGACAGATCACAGATACAGTTACTAGTACCTGAAACGGTTCCTTTTATAATTTCTCTCTAGAGAGCACTCAGAATGGTTTGATGAACCATTCTAGGGGCATGCAGAGTCATAATTGCCTTGCATAATAAATCTGGTAAGGCCAAACTTGAGCAACAGCCAGAGTACACTCAATCCTTGCCTTGCCTATGTAGGGTGCCTGCTCTCGTTCCAGTGACCTTTGCCTTTAATGGACAAACTCCACCTGTAAGGTGTTGCCTGCCCTGATAACGCAGCTATAGGCTGTATGGCTTCTAGACTCATTAATAGACAGATCTGCACCATTCTCACACAAGGAGATGTTTGTAATGCTGACATGTGCATTCCTTGGCATCTACACATGGCATGTAGATCTATATGTCAAAGGACTGTGATTGTGACTATCATAGCTAAATAAGTCAAGAGAATATGCATAAAATTTGTACAGTGTACAGCTTGTAGTTTTATTACCTAACGTATAACCTGAAGACTAGGCTGAGTCAAACACAATCATTCGACCTTGCTTTTTATGTGGGCTATTCATTTTCTATGGCACAATGTTAAGTGAGATGATGACAGATCTTCTCATTCATTCTTTAATGATGAATTGGGCTACATTTCCTTGAGTTTGAAAAAAGTATGGATTTGTTGTAAAGGTTATAGTCAGCATTGCATCCGTCCCCTATTGTCAGAATGGTTCAGGGCTGTCAGTTGTAAACTGCTCTCCTCAGCTATTCAGCTATGGGAACAACAATTGACCGAGCTATTTGTAGCTCTGCATTCCCTCAACTGACTGATCATGTGCAGGAATGCAGACGAAAATGATCCAGTCTGTTAATAAATGGAAAGCTTCTTCCTTTGATTTAGCCTACCCATTGAACTTCACAGCCTCCTGCTTTTTTTATCTTCTAAAATCCCAGGTAGTTTGTCGCACTTACAGAGGTATCTGCACCCCCCCGGTCAGTGGAGATGGTCGAAAGCGAGTTGAGATCCCAGGTCAATGTTTAATAAGTTGGTTATTTGTTGGCGTGAGGTCAGAAGTACTGGCCAACGCAGGCAGGCACAGTGGAGTTTTGCTTGAGAATCCAGGGCTCAGTCAGTAGAAACACGTGAGCGCTCCTCTGTTGGAATAACTCAATTATATTTTGACATGAAAGCTTTTGTGACAGTGATTCTCTCTCACTGGGGCCTCATAAGGAAATGGAATGCCCCTGTTTTGCCATGCCTGGGTTCACTGTCACTGCCATTTATCCAGTAGGGTTGTTAGATATGCAGTCTTTCTAGGTAAGTGGGATTTCCTGTCAGTAGATATTATGTACTGCAGGAGTGTGCAATATAGGACTTTGGGCCAAGTGTTGTGTCCAAAGAACTTTAGCGAAAACTCGGGCTGGGAGAGTTACAAAGTTGCCCAAATTGCTATATCCCAGAGCAGATGGAGATAAACCCTTAGATATCTATTTCTATCTCAAGACCTGTCCCAGAAACCTATGCTAAAACCTAGTTAGGGATGAGGAAGCAATGTGGCATTTCATGCTTTGAATGGCTTCATTGGTCTATGTGATCACAATTGTGTTTACATGGGCACGGCCAGCAATGGCACTGCCTTTATTTGCATGGTGAACTGAATGGCTGTCTGCACAATTGCTCACATGTGGAAAGCATATTGTCCTCAAGAGGTGGCAGAAAGGGAAGTGAGAAGTAGAGCTCGACTTAGGCCAGTCGGCATGCCTTGCGCTGGCATGCAGCGAGGGAAGATGTGGCTGAGTCGCCCATGGAAATTTTAACTCCAACTTAAATGTCTGGAAAAAGAGCTTGTGTGTGGATTTCTCTCCCCTAAAGCTTAAAGAAATAATTGCCATGTGTAATGTCAACCACTGGCTTGTGTGTTTTGTATAACTATACACTCTCAAAAATTGCCGCATTTCATTAATGGGGAGATGATGAAAATGTTTTTTATGTTATTATTCAGTAATCCCAGAGATGTGTCACCCTCTGCCTGGAGCAGCATCAGCAGAAATAGGATAACGAGGAGCCCTGCAAGCTCCGGTTTGTTTTCCCAGCCATTTTCCCAAGACTGCCACATATGATTTGTTGAAGTTCCACCGTTTTAAATGAAATATAGCCTGTGGGCCTGCTACCACCCTTTGCTAGCTGTACTGTGCAGTGACTGATTTTGCGCATGGTTTAGCCCTATTTTTAATTGGGTTGAATGTTGGAATATTGAGCATTGAATATCTGGCAACTATTTCTGTTGAAACAGCCCACAATCTCACTATCTGTTTGAATTTGATTTGTGTTGTCAAGTGCTCATGCCCAATTGATTCTGGGCTAGCCTTACAGTGCATTAGGATTTCTCAGTGGCTAAAGGCTAGATCCACATGTATCGGGAATTCAAAGCCTTGGTCTGTTATTGCTATTTAGCTCCACTACTGTAGCAATTATTTTTTCCCATTTTGTTCTGCACATTGATCATTGATGCCCTTTCCCTTCTCTTTGACTGGAAAGCAGCAAGAAACGCCTGAGCCTTCGGAAATGCCAAAGCTAGAAGGAGTGCTGTAGAAGTGCTTATCTAGGAACAGTTTCACCTCTGGAAATCAGTGAATGACTAACCCATAAAGGGCTTTTTCATTGATCCTGGATCAGCAGTCTTTTTCTGGTTATCACAAGCCCATTGGAGCTGTTTTTGGGCCGGGTCCTGTTGGTGCTGGGGGCTGCTCCACCTGGCCCAGCGGCTTACAAGAGTGGTCAGATTGCTAAAGCAGGAGACAGATGATGTTAGATCAGCAGCTGCGTTTACATGGAGCCTTTTATTTCAGTAGTAATAGAATAGTAGCCCAATCAGAATATAAGCACCTAAATCAGAATAAACTGGCCCATTCCGAATGATATTTCATTCAGTTTGAGAGGGGTGGTATAACCCTTTCATAATCCCTTCGATGGATAAAGTTTTGTCATGTAAACGCTCATTCCGATCACTGTCTTTGGTTGGAATATCTATACCCTTTCGCAACCCCTTTGACGCAAGTGGCGTTGACTTTTTTTCAGGGAAAATTTGAATGGCTGCGCTTGTTATTAACGCCTTGACGTAGGCGGCGTAGCCCGTTTTTATATCAAGTGCTGACTCCGCCGACCCGGGCTAGTTTCGGCATACGCTGGTGAAAATTACAAGTGGACCCAAACATTGCGTGTAAAACTAAACGTCTTTTTCTGACACTTTTGGAGTCGTATGTTCTGATAAAACTGTTGTTTCATCAGAAAAAACAGCAATAAATCCATAATGGTGCCAAGTGCTCGTCGCAGGTCCATCTTTTAAAAACGTAAGCCCATGGTAGAGTGCTGTATTTTGCACATGTCAGAAACTTTTATTCTGATTACATACTGTGGAGTATGTAAACGCACACCATGCAATCCTGTTATTTAACACTCATGTGAACACTTGCGGGGGAATCTTTTCATTCAGAATGAAAAAATATGGCTCATGTAACCGCAGCAACTGACCACCACCCCTGACCATCAGAAATCACTCACCTGTTATGTTTCACATTATATTTTGAACTTGCTTACATTGCTTTTGTGTTAGGACAGTGTTTACAAACAAATGCCACTTTATATGGATAAGTTTACTGATACACTGATAAGTATGTGCATATCAGTGTGTGGCATTCAGGCACACGTGTCTACCCCTGTATACATTTTTCCCCCAATGCCTCCATACAGTTCCTCTCTCCTGTAGGAAAGCAGATAGAGGCACCACTGCTCAGAGATGGTGAATGCTGAGATTCAAACTTGGAAAGTGACGCTACTCACAGGCCCACAATACTGTGTCTCACTTAGGCACATTCTCACAAGTAAACATTTGCCTTATGTCTAGTTAGGCTATTGACATTTTGTAGTCAAATTCTTTATTGTTGTTGTCATACTACAGCGTGATTTTCACCTGTTATTCACCCTGTGCTTTTGTCACTCTGGGGCTTAGTTGTAGAAGATTCTTAGCATGGCTGTCTTCAGGTTTTTCTTTGTTGTTTCCTTCATTTGTTCTCCCATTGGACAAACCAGCCCCACATGCACCAGTCCTCCACTCCCTCCTCCTTTCCGTAATAATGTTAAGCACGAGTGCTGATTGAAAATAAGGCTCACTATGTGACTTTGTACTTGGGATGGATTTTTTTTCTCTCTTCCTTCACTTTTTGTTGAGAACTTGTTTGGCCACATACTTAAAATAGCTCTCTGACGTGTACAGTCCTGTTAAGGAATGTTACTGCGGCTGTCCAGAGTTCTCTGTGGCAGGAAGTTATGCAAACGTGCATTGCTGAGCGCAGAGCTGTGTGATTAGGGTCCTGAAGGACTCGGTTCTTCGGCTTTTTTTTCCACAGTGCAGGCTGCCTAGTTACTGTATGTCCAACAAGGCCCCATTTTCCTCTCCCAGCCCATACTCTGTGTTGTATAAATCCTCCTGCCCTCCTTCCGTCTGTTAGAGAGTTGGGTGTATGACGAGTTTGGTATATTAGCTTTTTATGGTGAGAAATTGATGGATCTACTCAGTCCATCCATGTCTGTTGATATCAGCCTACTCTCTCCTTTTTTCCTCATTCTGGTCCTGTGAATGTCGAGGTTGCTTTCCTCCTTCCTGCCCGCCTTTATTCTCCTCCCATTCTTCCTTTCTCCCTCCCTCCTGCCTTTCCTCCCTCCTTCCGCCCATCCCTGAGGCGTTTGCTCGTTTTATGTCTCCTAGAGGGGGGGGTGGAGGGGGGTAGCCCTGACCTCCACTGTTCAGCAGGAGCAGCAGAGTTACTTAAGAGGATTCCTCGACTTGTCTGAGCTGCTGATTCACCATGTGTCATCATTGTTTTGCTCAGAGATGCAAAATGAAAATGTCTCATTATCTTACATACAATCAATCACGATCCAGGAATTACAGGATTCATGTTATGATAATGTGTGTTTACAGAGGTAATGTATCGTATGTCGAGATACAAATGAATTAAAGTTATTTCCTTTTATGTTTTTATAAGCAGCTCAGCTGTAATATTAATCTCTGATGACTTTTGTGGAGTGACAGTGTAGCCTATATGACAGTGTATAGATGACCTGTGGTAAAGTGTCACAGAAGATGTTCAGTTTCAACATCTCACTCATACTGTTCGCCCACACCAGCTAGAGGGAATGCACCATGTTATGTGGTCCAAGTGTTTGTGTGCCCGCCTTGTGTCAGCCATCCTGGATTAAGGAAGATTAGATTAAATCCTGCCGGTGGCACTTCTGCTCCTGCATAGCCTGAGGCAAACTAGCCCTTATGTTTACAGCTGGTGGATCCCCCATCCATTCTCTGTTGTATTCTGGCATTTCCAATTGTGGTGGCTGTCACATAATGTGAAATGTGCAGTCATGTGTAAAAACGTTTCCCCTCTTTTTGCTAGACTTCATGATGCCATCACCCTCTGCAGTAATCCAAGAAAATGCTCCACAAATTATCTTGAAAGGGATACCAGAGGGGGTCAGGAACTGGTGTGGTGGGCGTAGCTTGTGCAGCCTCAGTTAGTCTTGCAGCAGTGCATTCTATAGCTGTACAATTGATCTCACTCTAAGGTTATTATGAGGCACCACCCTATTGCCTCGGTCATCAGAAAGCAATTTGTGTCTTCTGTTGTTTTTATTAGAAACATGTTCATGTTTTATATGAATTTGCTTCCTATGACAAACAGTACATACAAGGCTTGGTTTGAAGATGGATTTAACAAACAAATGCCCTTTGAAATCCTTCAGTGGATCAGTTATTAATCAGTTTAACAAACTGCTAATGTTTACAGAGGCAATGAAGTCTGACCATTTGTTGTGATAAGCTGAAACCCCCCTAGACATTAGTAATGCAATCCAGGCTGAGAATAGTCCACTTCTAGCTTTGCAAGATGGCTTGGAGTAGAGACGTCCGCACAGAGACCAAGAGCTTGAAAGGACTTGGTTGCTTTTTAGATGTTGTCTGTGATGTTAAGTAGTACGGGGAGTAGTACTGACTGACTGCAGCTTTATTGCTTGCCTCCTTGTTAAACCTTTCTCTTTTCCCCTCAGGATGGCTTGGATGCGTTGGTGTACGACCTTGACTTCCCTGCCCTGAGGAAAAACAAGAGCATTGACAACTTTTTGAATAGATGTAAGTAGTCCACATAATGCTTTTCCCCTTATGTCCTCCTTTAGTGTTGATCCGTCCATGTCTTTCACCTCCACCATTTGTATTTGCAGACCCCCACTACATATGGGTATAAGCCTAGGCTCAGAAAAGAAGGCTGTTTTTGGGTCACTGCCTCTATGCAGGCCCGGGCACAATTGTGTCTGCTGCTTAGTGTCCCCAACAAAGGGGCTTTCATAAATGGCTGGTGACCCACATGATGCCTATCATCATGGCTTCCCTTTTTCGCAGTGCCCTCAGACTCAGGAACCACCGTAGCTAAGGCAGAAGCGCAGCAGCGTTTTACAGTGAAAACGAAGCAGAACTCTGAGGAGGTTTTTAGAAGTTTTAGGCAAACCATAAAATGTCAAGCCAAGGCTGCTAGTGAGGCTAAATCTATTATTTTACCTAAATGGACCTACCTTGGTAAAAGTGCCCAATCTTTGCATTTGCATTCCTGCAAATGACAACATTTATTTTATTAAATTTGTGCTAAGAGATCAGTTATGTCCATGGAGTGTCTTTTTTTGGTCTTACCTTTCAAACCACGTCAACAGTTCTAGGAAAACTGTAAAATTGTGTGTTTCATATTTGAATCTTAGTCCAAGCTACTTTAAAGCCTCAGGCGAATGCTGTCATTAGGCATTTCTTCAATTAGTTTTGGTACAGTACTTTTTGTGTTCAGCAGCCAAGTGTTGGGAATTCATTTATGGACATGGACTAATGGACTAGCTGTCTTGTGAGAGACTGGTCGCCAATGGCATGCATTGCCTGAAGGGCTCTGCACTCTGAATGCTTTACTCCATGCATTCTGCATTGCACCCTGATCACATCAGCTGATTCCTCTATGCAAGCCTGTGTGTCTATTGGATTAATTCCCCCTCACAAATTTTCTTGAAGCCTTGAAATAAGATCCAAGTTTTACCATTTCTAAAAATGTCTTAATAATCTGGCCCATTGTGGTGGGATTTTTCAAGCAGGGATCATGGTCTCTGGAACCTCTGCTCTAAGTGGAAATGACTCACTTTCAAATGTTCTTATTCTAATAGCCCAGGCCTTGGCTTTTATTTTTAGATCAATTGAACTTGGATGCCCCTGCACCCCCCCTTTTCCATGCATTCCCGTGCCAGTTGTGACCCATGTGAATTGAAAATTATCCCCCTAGTTCAACTATGACCAAATTTGGCTGAACAGTGAATACTATCTCCCCTAGGGAAGCCAGCATTGTTACATCAGGGAAAGGCCACTCTCAGTAAGCAACAAACTCTCCCTAAGCAGCGTCTCTGAGCTGTGCACAGGCCAAGGGAGGTTTTCCTCTTCTGTCCTGTCCAACAGACTGGAGGCTCTTGATTGCATAAATCACCTCAGCCGTATCAGGGCAATGCATAACATCCAAATTTGGTTAAATTTAAGAAACACGATAGCAATGAGCTGAGCTCCCATATTGATTTTCTTAGACAATATAACAGTTTGCTCATAGTTAAGGATAAGACTTCTCATGAGATCAATGCAATGAGCTTGAGCTGAGCACAATTCCCTACCTAGCTCCTATTTTGTATTAATCTATCCATCTTTGCATCTTTTTTCCAGATAAGGATACCATTAGTAAAATACGGGATCTGCGTATGAAAGCAGAGGACTATGAGGTGGTTAAAGTTATTGGGAGGGGAGCATTTGGAGAGGTGCAATTGGTAAGGTTGTCGTTATATCTTGGTTCATTTTGTCTTGAATAACACTTATGGCCACAGTATCTATCTGTGCAGTGGTATTAGTATTAATGGTAGTATTCGTGATAATGGTAGTGGTAGTAGTTTTGGTATTAGTAGTATTTATATTTGTAGCATTATTTGTATAAGTAGCATAATGAAAATTTTTAGTTTCTTTTGTCTTTATTTTAGTTTAGAGTACAACACAATATTAAATAAAATTAATGTGTTCCTGTTTTTCACAAAAGCACTGTTTCATGTTTTTCAGAAGGATTTTCATAAGTCTAACTAGATTCTCACTCCTTACCCTTTCCCAGGTAAGACACAAAGCCACAAGGAAGGTGTACGCCATGAAGCTGTTGAGCAAGTTTGAGATGATCAAGAGGTCGGACTCTGCTTTCTTTTGGGAGGAGAGGGACATCATGGCTTTTGCTAACAGCGGCTGGGTAGTGCAGGTATGATATAGTTGAGATCTTTAAAGTTTCTGACAGCATTATCAGCAGGTCTCAGACGTTGGCTGTGGACCACAGTGATAGTACTGACAGTCGTTTGTAGCGGTTTGGCAAAAAAAAAAAGCTTTTGTTTACTTTTGAATGGTATTTTTAAAAGCTAATCAAATTACTTTTCCCTCTTTTCCCTCCTGCAGCTCTTTTTCGCATTCCAGGATGACCGCTACCTCTACATGGTGATGGAATACATGCCCGGAGGGGATTTGGTTAACTTGATGAGCAACTACGATGTCCCAGAGAAGTGGGCCCGCTTTTACACAGCCGAGGTGGTGCTGGCACTGGACGGGATCCACTCCATGGGCTTCATCCACAGGTAAAAAACTATGCTTCTGCCTTCTCTCCATCTCCTTGGTGTTTGTGGACTTTTGGATTCTGCTGCAGTCGTGTACAGACGTGATTTTTCAGTTTTTTGAGGCATTCAACTCCCATTCATTTATAATGGGAGATTACTGTTTTCCTGTTCTAATCCCTAAGTGAGGCCGTTCTTACTTCTGCCTCTTACTTATGAGTCCTGCTTTTAGCTAGCATTGGCATTACTGTAGTGAGACTCACATTTGAAGGTTTTACATGGGCTTTGTGCCTCAGTTTCCTTGTGATATGTTTAGACTTGATGTATTAAGAGTATGTCACTGTTTTTTGTCTCCTCAGGGACGTGAAGCCTGATAACATGTTGCTAGACAAAGCAGGCCACTTGAAGCTGGCAGACTTTGGGACCTGTATGAAAATGAACAAGGTATCACATTCGGTCTCCGGTGTCTCTCAACATAATGAATGTTCTCACACCGCATAGATTATACCTATTTAAAGGATAAAAACTCAAATGGTTTTGCTGATGTGTGTGAAACATATCTTAGACTGTATTCCACCCATGAACGTGCATTTTTTTAAGGAATTAATTATGACAGTATTGAAACTGGGAGTTAATTCTGTGGTTTTTCCCCCTTCAGGATGGAATGGTACGATGTGACACAGCAGTGGGAACTCCAGACTACATTTCGCCTGAGGTACTAAAATCCCAAGGAGGAGACGGATATTATGGCAGAGAGTGTGACTGGTGGTCGGTGGGAGTCTTCCTGTATGAAATGCTTGTTGGTGAGTTTTATGATTGAAGGTTTTCCTGCAACAGCCAACTGGGTTAGGTCCATTGTGCCATATCTATTAAAAATACAGTGTTTATCTTCACATGAATCATGTTCATAACAAAAACCCTGGATCAATTTTCCCTTTTATAATATCCCAAAATGCTTTTCAGATTTTGCACTTTTTGGTTGTATACATTCAATCATAAAGAATGGTTGTATAATGTTGTTGCTCCAAAATGGTACTTATACAGTCCTGTGTTTCATAGTGGCCATTTGACCTCTGCTCTCTTGTATAGTTTATAGTTGTGTTTATGTTGAGTGCGTATGTTTCCCTGGGTTTGTCTACAATTGTTTTCTTATGGGCAGTTACTGTGGACATAGCAGTAACTCATGGCTCTTGTTTGTCTTGCGTTGCGTACAGGCGACACTCCTTTCTATGCAGACTCGCTGGTGGGGACGTACAGCAAAATCATGAACCACAAGAACGCCCTGACCTTCCCTGACGACAGCGACATCTCCAAGGACGCCAAGAATCTCATCTGTGCTTTCCTGACTGACAGGTTAGATAGTGGCAGAAAGAGCACTGGATCATGAAGTGGGTCCTTATCTTAAGAGCCTCTCCTTGTTCTGGCACTGATTGCTGTCTGGCACAAATGTCTCTCTGTGGAGGCAGTCATGGTAGAAATATGATTGAGAAATACCGTAGCGAATATGCCACTCCACATTGAGATATTTATAAAAGAACTTTATGTCGATGAGCATGTATTATCAAAGCCATACACAGAATTGCTGATGTTATTTATGACTAAACTATATATACACTCTCTCCCTCTCCCTCTCCCACACAGGGAGGTTCGACTTGGCCGGAATGGTGTGGATGAGATCAAGAGGCATCCGTTCTTCAAGAATGACCAGTGGGCATGGGAGAACATCAGAGAAAGTAAGAACATCTTTGCTGTTAAATTTTTACCTTTTAACACCTCCCTTTTCACTTGGCAGAGTTTGCTTCACTGGTGCTGCAAATGGCCAAACATCATGTTTTCCATTTGACCTACTACAGACAGTTGCAGGAAATTCTTGAAAAAGAGCCATTCATTCAATATCCTTTACAAGACTAAACGTGATTCCTGGTAAGAGTAATAATTGGCAGCCGAGTGCATTTGAGGCCAAGAATGGGGAAGTACTCCACTGCAAATATTAATGCGTTGGGGTTAACACTGGAGCAGAGTGAGATTAGAAATCGAAGGGTAAATCCAGTGGCTGTGGTCAGTTCTTTAGTGGGTTTATATTAAATACTTTACTAGGCTGCAGTCAGCACTTTGGTGTTGGCCACCTCTGCCATTCCACTGGCTGTCCAGCTCTGCTAGCTGGCTGGTTTCCCTTGTTTCAAAGAGGGGTTTCAAAAGAGATCCGTGATCCAGAAAACTCTGTGTAACCCTTGCAGATTACAGAGCAACTGACTGAAACACTGATCTTTGCAGTTTCTAAGTCTCTTATCTTCCTCCCAGGTAATCTACCTCAAAATCTAGTTTATTTAAAATCTAGTGTAATTTATTGAAAATAATTGGGTGGAAGAGAAAAATCTAAATATCTGACTGTGCAAGATTACGTATGTGATGTATTATATGTTGGGAGCAATTTTATCTCCCTTTCTTTGGCCAAAGGCAACATGGGATGAAGCGGCTGTTAGCTATAACTGGGCTCAATGGACATTCCAACTATGACCAACATTTTCACTCAGTTTATTTGTATTTGTGTGTATGCAACAGACCTTTACAGTCTATGTAGGGAGAATGTATTGTACATGTGCTTCTTGCACATGTGATTTAGCAATAAACTTTTTGTTATCCTTTAGTCCTGCAACTAATGATTATTATGTCATTTATTAATCTGCTGAAGACAAATCAATTAATTTAAATTACTAACTTATAATAAAAAAGTTTGCAGTTGAACATTTCAAGTTTAACATAGAGTTTCATGTGGAATATGTTACTGCATTTCAGCATACTGCTTGGGTCCAGATACCACGTTAAGGCTTACAGTAGCTACATTTATGTTAGATTTCAGTGTACATCACACAGCATATGAGGGATTTTTTCTGATCAGCTGTTTGTGCACCGTCGTTACTGCAGTGGTGTTCAGTTGCAATTTTGAACAAAGCACCATATTATTGAGTTTCCAGTATTCCCATTATTTGAGGGCCTGGGGTTAGAGATTTGTCAAAACAAAACGACACATTGATTATGAATATGCAAAACTGACAAATTTACATAGCGATAGATTGCACTTGACGAATTGTTGCAGCCCTACTATTCTTGTGTCTTCATTAATCTTTTATCTGCTTGTGCCATGTTTAGCGGCTGCCCCGGTAGTCCCTGAGCTGAGCAGTGACATTGACACCAGTAACTTTGATGACATTGAGGAGGATCGGGGAGAGGAGGAGACCTTTCCCATACCAAAGGCCTTTGTGGGTAACCAGCTCCCCTTTGTAGGCTTCACCTACTACAGCAATCACCAGTAAGTCTGCCATACTCAGCTATTGTCAACACACTGTGTTCAGTATTCACTTACAGTATCATCAGTATGATTCCATATACCACACCAATCTGGATTGTCATCTCAATGCTGTGATCATAGTGGTTATGGAGGTTAACAGCAATGAACATAATGTAGAAATGGAGGATTTCTTTACAGAGTGCCATATATCTATAGCATTATATATCAGTCAGTCAATATTTCAAAACTCAGATGAATTAATCTTCAAATACATAACTATTTTGTAAGCAAAGATGACTCCTGACTTCAGTAGCAACCCATAATGTGCATTATTTTCATGTCAGTTTGTCAAAGTAAACATCTGTTGTTGTTTTTTTAATCATGGACATTTAAATTTGGAACAAAACTCCTCAAATAGGCCTATACTAACACTGCCGTTTGCCTTATATTTGTTCTGTTACATTTGAGATGTGGTGGAACTTGTTAGTTTCCGCAGTGAGGAGTTTCTATTTAATTGTTGTGTTTAGATACCTGTGATAAAGCACTTGTGTTCTGTCTCCAGGCTACTGCGCTGCTCCTCCACAAAGACCAGTGACAAACGCAGCAGCTCCACCAAGGAGGACAAGAGCCATGTGAGTAGAAAGACTACGATTTAAAAAGCAAACAAAAGTCTTACACATTTAGATTATGCACCACTTTTCTACACCAATCTAATCTTGTGAATTTCTTTTTTCTTTAACGTAGCTGTCTGTGTTTTCTCAATATAAGGCTCTTTTTCAATTGTGTGTGTTTGTATTCAGCTGGAGAACCTGCAGAAAAGGATCTACCAGTTGGAGGAGCAGCTCCACAGCGAGATGCAGCTGAAGGATGAAATGGAGCAGAAATGCAGGTCAGCTACTTATTCAGTCCAAGTAATGACATGGTACTAAATGCTTTGGTCTAATTACATGCAGAAATGTACATGGCCTTTTTTATTCACCTTGAACTTGTTACTGCAAGAAATGTTCAGTATATAAAAGTATTTTTTTCCAACTCTGTTCTCCCCAGGACCTCAAGCACCAAGATTGACAAGATCATGAAAGAATTGGACGAAGAGGTTACATCTTTTTCCTCTGCACTTACATTTTATTGACAAATTATGAATTAAAGATGCAGGGCTTAAAGACCTCCGGATTTCTGGCACGTTTTAGATTCACAAACTATTTTCGACAAAAAAAAAATAAAAAAAATCACTCCATGTGGGATTTTGTTTTTGATGCGTTTTATCCAATCATATTCAGCGAAGCAAAGCAATATTTTACATTTACCAATGGAATGCGAGCAAGTTTTTTTTTTTTATCCAATGAACAGCAAGCTACTTTCTATCACAATGTAGCACCATAGGCTCAGAATGTTTTTTTGCTTTAAGCCCTGAAGGTGTATTCTGCTTATTATACTTAGCTGCATAGAATGTAACTTGCGTTACACTTGCAGCACACATGTTTTGGTAACATTTAATGTGCTCAAATTGATTAACATTTTAAAACATTGGCTGGATTTAGAGATTAGTTTGCTCCTGTCACATTATGGCTGCTGTGTTGCTCCACGCTACAGGCAAACATGAGGAAGAGTGTAGAGGCCAGCATGTCTTTGCTGGAGAAGGACAAGATCATGATGCAGCACAGATCCACGGAGTACCAAAGAAAAGCTGACCAGGAGGCAGAGAAGAGACGCAATTTGGAGAATGAGGGTGAGTATGGTGGTGATGACATGTGATTCAAACACTTTGCAATTTAAGTATAATTGGAGAGTGATGGGGTAGTTTTGTTGCATGCTAACCCCCGCTTGCTCTCAGAATCATTTGATCTAGACAAATGGATTACTTGGTAGCCTGGCATGACCTTCCATCTTGCTCACTGCTAACTACAGTTCTGGCTGTAACTGTTAAACCATGCATATGCCCTCACTGACCTACCCATTGACTTGCAACAGAGGACAGCACTAAGTGGATTGATGAGCATTAAGCTGTTAGAGTGTGAGATTGGATATGTTGTGCACAGACATTTGCATACAAAACAGAAACAACATAAGGGATTTTAGATTTTACATTTTAGGTGGAATTTTTATGAAATGGTGTTGTTTGGGTGTGACAAAGAGGACCTAAAATGAGGCCCTATCTAATACATTTCCCGTCTGATTATTTCTAGTGTCAACTTTGAAGGAGCAGCTTGAGGATATGAGGAAGATCAGCCAAAACTCTCAGGCCTCAAACGACAAGATTGTCCAGCTGCAGAATCAGGTATGCAGTGCACAGGCACACACACATGCATACACCGTATGAATTCTGATTAATGGAGATTTAATGACTATCTTACCACACTTCACTTGGAATATCTGTTGGAATGTGGGGTTGGGGTTGGTAATTGAGTTCTGTCTTAATGCATTATTTTGGCTCAGGGTAGGAAAGTTTAACGGTGAAGCATAGTGCATGCAAGGCGTATTGTATTGTGCTTAGAGGACACGTGAGTGCAGGATAGCAGAATGAAAGGGCAAGAAAACCATCTCCAAATGAGGCCAACCTGTCACGTTCTTGAAGCGATTTATAACTCAGTCAGCCTTTTCCCCCCAGCTGCCATTTTATTTGTAACACTACAGTGTTTCCTACAGGTTGTCAGTTTACTTCGGCAGCGTCAGGCGGAGGGATTATTGACAGCTTCTTATTGACATTTCATTTAGCAAGCACAGTATTGAGGCTACATTTCAGCTCTTCATTCAGTGTGTGTCGGCACAGACAAAATACCACTCAAAGAAGCACAGATGTGCTGTGCCATAGGTGCAATGAATTATGGTCATTGTAGTTCACTAACAAGTTTCGGTGCTTGGCAGCATTAAATCTTGATTATTTGAAAACTACATTGGTGAAAACCACCGGCTTCATGCAACACAGCATCCTAAGTGAATCCAAATTTTAAAAATTAAATTTACTAAATTTACCAGGCAGGCTTGCCAAATAGATCTATGGGGAAACACTGCTCTACTTGTGTGCGTATGTGATTTTTATTTTTATGAAAAGCTCGTAATACCATACCCTAGGCAGCTGGGGAGTGGTGTTAGAGGTGGCTGAATGTTAATGAACTCAAAAAGTGGTATGCTTGCAGTCATTTTTAGATATTGCTCTAAGGTAAAACAAAGTTTTTGTTACACAAATTAAAACACATGATAACCTCACATAAACTCTTGCTTATGTGAACATGTCTTACTTTTCAGTCCCAGTATAGTTTTGATGCCGTTGTGTTTGCCTATTAGGCAAAAAATCGCTGCCTAAAAGGAAAGATTAGAAGCACATGAATATTATTCTGCTTCATTCTTGCCATCAGACTTTCATTGTGTATTGATAAGTAAAAATAGAACAGCAAACATTGTTCAATGCTGTCGTGGCCCAGCAGGAAAACGCACTGAACGTCATTTTCCCCAATGCCCCCTCTCCCTTAATTGACAGCTGGAGGAGGCCAATGACTTGCTGCGGGCGGAGTCGGACACAGCGGCGCGGCTGAGGAAGAGCCACACAGAGATGGCCAAGTCGATGAGCCAATTGGAGAGTCTGAACCGCGAGCTGCAGGAAAAGAGCCGTGCAGCAGATGGAGAGAAGGCCCAGCTGGAGAAGGAGCTCCTGCTGATTCAGAGCACGCTGGACTCCGAGAGGAGGAACTACAGCCAGGGCTCCGAGGAGATCAGAGAGCTGCAAGGTATCACATGACACTGACGTGCAACACTGGGCTTCGTGTCTGTCTTTAAATGCAGGGCTTCTGCAAGGACTCACTGGACCCCAGTTTCAGAACCATTGCTGAAATCCATGGCCAAATCACTGTTTGCACAGAATTTTTGACAAAGTGATTCAGTAAAAAAAATTATTTGGGAGGGGATGCTGAACACAGCCAGAAACTCACAACCCACAAGGAGGATTTTAAATATGTGAAACCCTCTCAGTGTGGTTCCGATTCTTGCATCAAGACTAGTAATCTCACTCTCTTTTAAGCAGTCGTGAAACAGCTGCAGAAATTCCAACCCCAGTAATATCAACCATTGCCATTTATCACTTACCCACTGATCTGAGACATGCCCAGGCACTGACAACGCCCAGAGCAGGCAAATCAACCTCTGATTAATCTGTCAGCCAACTATCTTTTATTGGGAACAAGCCTTTGAAAGTCATCACAGGAGATGGTGGAGGAGGAGGGAATGTGGTGCTCTGCATTGAAGTAATTTTGTAAAAGTCAGATTGATCTCTAGTGTTAATGAAACAGTTTTCTTGAGGTGGAAGCTGTGCACATTGCAAACTATGAATTCTGTGCATGGCCGTAGCAAAATGGGGTCTGCAATAAAGATACCAGCTTAATATGTGACCTGCTCTATCATTTCCAGTCACATTGACCCCTCAAACCATTTTGAGTTGAATACACTGTTGGAAAGAGGAGAATTTAATCTTTCTGGTGATATCAAAATTATCTTTGTACTCCAAAGATTGAGTGAGATGCACCCCTTGATGTCTTGACTGTTTCAAAACTATGTTTTTGAGAAAAAGGGCGTCAAAGTTTAAAGTCAATTAATTAAGTGTTAAAAAGTAGTCTGTTATTATATCAGTCCATTGCGCGATATTTAATAATATCAGTTAAATTAAATCTCTCTCTCTCTCTCTCTCACACACACATACAAACACTAAGGGGAGAGAGGGACGGGGAGTGTTGCCAGGTTCGT